>NW_026623811.1:66874-101045 GCF_030028575.1 Malurus melanocephalus | reverse complement strand
TGCCCACAGTCTCATGGCATCACTCTCTCACCCCACCGATGCCATGCCCTCTGTTCACACCCTTGAACAGCTGATGTTTGCAGTTTCCAGCCCTGCCATCTCTCTGTTCCCCCAGGCCACAGCAGTGTCACCCCTCCGAGGCTCCTCGGGGTGATCTCAGGGCACCCCAGCCTGCACAGCAGCGTTGGGGCTGCGGTCACTGATATGACAGGAAAAAATAAACCAATTTAAAGTGTGAAGATGAACATATTCTGCTCTGGCAGCAGGCCAGGGCCATAACCTCCTTGGCTATGCAGCCCTTTGCGTGGAGGATTGTCCTGTGTGGGGTCTGTTTATGGTGGGGTCAGTGCAGCCCTGAGCTCAGTGTCCGGCCGGCTGCCACCAGCACGGACACGTGTGACCCTGACACCAGGACCCTGTGACATGGCAGGGGCTGCATCTGGGTGATCTTTAGGGTCCTTCCCAACCCAAACCAGGCCATGCTTCTATGACAGGCCCTCAGTCCATGGTTCTGTGACAGGCAGCCATCAGGCCCTGCCAGGGCCCAGCCYGGGGTGTGGTGTCTGATCTYCCAGGGCTGTGGCACGGGAGTGAYGCCTAAAACAGGGCTCATCTGAAACAGAGGCCACASAAAGTTGAGAGAATAAGGCAGACAAATTTAATCCAGGCCTATTGATACATTRAGGGCAGACAAAGCCTCTTCCTGAGGCTGCACCCAAAAATGGACACCGAGCTGCAAGATCTTCACCTTTTATAAGTTCTCATTAACACATTGGGCCTCAATTCCCCAATGACACCTTCAGGTGATGATATCACCCACCCCAAATTTGCTCTCTCCCCCCAATTCACTCTTGTTTCCGTATTTTGGGGCTCTGAGGCAGCGAGGTGTCCTTGGATTTCAGGCCCAGAGAGGAATTGTTTCATCTCAAGATGTGAGAACTTCTTTAGTGCTGTGCACTGGAGAAATACAAGAGTACAGATGCATGAAAATAGAGATGCTAAAAATCCTAATACATCAGGAGGAGACATTTGGGAATCCCAGGGAGGCTGACAGCAGGGATCTCCTCCTCTGAGCACACCTGGGGAGCACGGACCAGGCTCGGAGGAGCTCAGGGTACCCCTGTTGGCTCGAGCCCAAGGAAAGCATCTCTATCTTGAGCTCATTGAGCGCACAAATTAACCAGAAACAATCAATTCCTTKCTCCTGCAGCAAGCTCAGGCGTGGATGTGCTCAGCTGCTGGAGCAGGCAGGGAGGRAAGGGGAAAGCAGGARCCCTCAGAATCCCTGGATTGTGGGAATCTGTTAAACCAGCAGCASAGGAGCCACGATGGAGGAGAGGCTGAGGGATGGATTGGGATGTGCACATTGGGGTGTTGGGTGYCCCATAAAAAAAAATTCCCAGCTCTCAGGAGTGCCATGGGCTATTGCAGCTGGGASTGAGGGAGCAGGGAGACAGAGTGAGCCCTGAAGAAGGGCACTCAGGGACTCTGGCACACCCAACGTGCTCAGTTTGTAAAGGAAAAATAAAAATAAATTTAAATATTAAAATATAAATAAAAATAAAAATATAAATAAAATAAAAATAAAATAAAAATATAGAAATAAATATAAAAATAAAAATAAAAATACAAACATAAATAAAAATACAAACATAAATAAAATAAAAATAAAAATACTAATACAAATATAAATAGAAATAAAAATAAAGATAAAAATAAATATAAATATAAAAAATAAAAATAAAAATAAAAATAAAAATAAAACCCTCTATCTCAGGTCATCAGTCCCTTGTTTCCTGTGCCAGCATTGCTGAGCAAAAGCTGGAGGAAAGTGTGGGATTTGCAATCCCGTGCAGCCCTCAGGACTGGCTCCAGTGCTGCAGTTCCCTGGGTCAAGGGACCTCAGGGACAGGGACAGGCAGGATCCAGCCATGGCTGGAGCAGCTCCTGCCCTCCCTGTGGCCAGTTAAAGCTGAATTCCTGCTGCTTTATCCCTGGGTGCTTGTGGTTCCTGGGAAAATGGGGCAAAAGCTGCAGAGACTTCACCCCTCGCCCTCTCCTGCAGGGATCTGGTGTTTCAGACACGTTTTACTCCCATGACTTCAGCTCTGAATAATTAACCACACCCCACAGCGTGTGGAAAAGGGTGTTTTTGACTTCATGATCTCACAGAACTTTTTCAGCCTAATTGGTTCATGATTTCCAAACCAGTTTTGCTTTTATGCTCAGGATGGTTGTTATGGAGGACCTGAGAGGAAAGACATCTTCAAAGGTGAAGTGAATGGGAAGGGGCTGAAAACAAGGGTTTTTTTCGTCCCTGTCAGTCCTACAGAGAGATGACTTGTTTTTAAATCCCTAGAGGAACGTAAAGGTGACAGATGGAGCACACAAAGCCATTTGTCCCCATCCTGGCCCCATTTTGCTGCAATCATGGCACGGAATTGGTCTCTTCAAGGATACAAGGAAATTTGTTTCCTTTCTTTCTGTTARAGGGGGAAGTGAAGGAGGTCAGGACCATCCCAGAAAGTCCTGCTGGCACTGGGATGACCCACTTGGTGTGAATGGGAGCCAAATATTTGTGCCAGGCTGAAGCCCTGACCCTGGTGACACCTAAAGAGAATGAATTTCACCTTCCCATGTCCTCACAGGCTGCTTCAAAAAGGGATAAACCCTCATTGCCTGCCCTTTAAAGAAGTTCCCAGCTGTCCTCTCACCTGAAATCTGTCTGACAGCTGTTTTTCAGGAGCATCCCACTGAGGGTATCCCATAATTTCRTGCCATCTGCAGGTCTGCATTTCCCAAAGGCCAGGATTAAGGATTTCCATGTGGAAAATCTCCAAGACCGATTCAATACCAAAAACTTCACCAAATTAGGCCTTGAAGTAGCAATCACTCTGTTACCTTATGGTAACAATGGCCAAGTTTAGTTCCAGCACGGGAAGAGAACCTCARACTGAAAATTCCTGACCTGTGTGCTCACTCCCATAACTGCTGGGGAACAGTTTAATCAAAGTTTGTATAAAACTACTCTTAGGAATAGCAAACAAAGCTTTTGCTAAATAACAGTGACTCTGAACAGATCCCAGCACAAGCAGCAAGGCTCGTAAAGGTGGYGACAAATGATTTAAATTAAATTGTTGGCAGGAGTTTTTTCTCGCTGCTAACACAGTTTCACTGAGTAAAAGTATTTTAAAGGGGAAAAGGGGTTGAGCCAGGGTTTACCTCTAGTCCAGGYTGGAGGAGAGAATGAGGGGAAAAGCCCCAACCCTGAAACCTTCAGGTGAGGGCACCTGGCTGGGGCTCCCAAATCCCAAGGCTTGCTCCTGACTCACATAATTCCCCTCTCAGCTCCTCCCCTTGCAGGGGGCCCTTCTTACTGCAAACAATTAAATGGGCATTAGGGGAAAGTGGCTGCTCCTGTTACCTAATGAGGAGGGTGTTTGGCAGGCAGGGAAGGTGCTTGGGTTCTTCAGAAATSAGTGCCTTTCTCACAGGGGCCTCATGTTCTCTGTGTTCCAGAACCTCTCCTTTGTTATCGTGGTGAATAAGAAGGTTTTGAACCTCTCTGAACAAAGTCCAGCCAGGCTGGGACTCAAACCCAGGAGCAGCATTTGCAGAGCAGAGGAACCRTGGGTTCCAGCAGCCAGAAACTCACAGTTTGGTTTATAATGAATTTAATTAACCCGATGGCCCCATCAGCAGCTGCCACTGCAAAGACCTTCCCAGAATCACAGGATGGCTCAGGCTGGGAGGGACCTCAGTGGGGTCATCTGGTCCCATCTCTCTGCTCCAGCAGGGCCATCCCAGAGCTCAGGATTGTGTCCAGAAGGATCTGGAATATCCCCAGTGAGAGACTCTTGGCTGTAAAGTGCTCTGTGCTCAGCATGTCACCCAGTGAGTCCCTGAAGGTGCAGGAGGGGGACATTTGCCACCAATTCAGCATCTCCACAGGGGCAGGGCYGGTGAGAGAGCTGGGCTGCTGAACTTTATTTATCTGCCTGTAATTGTGGGCAGGAGCCCGTTCCTGCTGTGGGCAAACTGGTTTGACTCTGGGAGCAAAGCAGAGTTTGTTCTGTGCCTGGTGAGGTGAGAAATGCTGTGAACTCCCCCTGAAGTCAGGGGGAAGAGTCTGAACCCCTGGAGGGTTTGCACCAAGTCCATCACTGGCAAAGCTCTCAGCACTCGTGTTTTTCCTCRCAKATGTTGCTGTTGCCCTTCCAGAAAYCCCAGTGGCTTTTACCTCAGTCACTGCATCTCACCAGTACTTTTTTTGGGCAGCCACCAGCATATCCCCAGCCCTGTCCCTTCCCCACCCTGTCCCTTCCCCAGCCCCCTGCACACCACCACAGCTGTCTGAAACAAGCCCAGCCCGCTGCCCAGCTCCTATTTTCCCTCTCAGCTCCTTTTTCTCTCCATTCTTATTTGCAGTCCCTTCATCAGCAGCTCCCACAGGACTATCAGTGGCATATCTGCCTGACACAGGCAGTTTCACTGCTGTAAATCCTCCACAGCCCATTGAATAGAGACTTTTTAATTAGGTTTTAAGAATTTTCCCATTAGCAGAGAGACATTGAGAATTCAGGTCTCATTTGTGAAAAGCAAAATACGTTAGAGAGGGAAGCTGCTTGATTTACTGTGATATTAGCATTTCCCCCCCTGTATTTATGGGCATGGATTAATTGCTGTTTTGCTACTGTGGACAGAAATATGTTTGACAATTCACTTTATTGTGCTGCAAATGACAGATTTAAACCAGTGATCCAGCGTGAGAGCCCTCTTGGGCTGCTGCACTGTCTGTGTGACATACACAGAAAATGTGAACAAAGCCTTCCATCATCGAAATTTGATCGCTTTTCTGTTTGCACCAAACTGCCTTTATGTTCTCCTCAAAAAAAAAAGGTTTTTTTAGCTCTCAGTGTGCCCTGAAGATCYGAGATAGAACTTCATGTGAAAGCAGGGAAGATTGAGCCAGTGCCACCTCCTTGGCAAGGGTGGAAGGGMAAAGCTGTGCTGCCTTGGGCCCTGGACAGAGCTGGCCATGAGAAGAGGGCAAGTGTCCACTTCAGGCGTTCTCCCAGCTGCTGAGCATTCCAGTCTCAGGGAATTAATGAGCCAGGTGTGACATTTTGTTTTGTTTTTTTTTTAAAAAAGCCCAGATGGATTTTCCCTCTGTTGCAAACAGCTTTTTGCTGAGGTGACAGAGATCCCTCTCGTTTTCTGTCCGTCCCATCCCAAAACATCTTCTGGTGGTGCGGAGCTGTCACGGCGCTCTTTGGCCAATGCCATCCTCAAAAGCACCAACTTTCTGTTTCCATCCTGACAGAACCTGAGTTGSAGAGACCCCAGCCAGCTCTAGCATCCCTGTTTTGGTCCTGCTGGGTTTGTTTGACCCCGTCCTTGCCCCTCAGCTGTGCATCAGTGAGGGCTGCATCATTTTTTGCCGGGTWACCCCAGGTAAGCAGCGAGCAGCAAGAGCAGCCTCAGGTGCAGTTTCCTCTGCCRTGGATCCTTCATCCCAGCTGGAATCCACCAGCCTGTTCCTCCAGACCTGAGCTCTGGCCTCTGCAGTGCTCTCACCTTTACAAAAAACCACGGTAAAATAAAATGTTCTTGTTAAGATTATCTGGTCACGAGACAATCCTTTTTTCTTCTCTGATTCTTGCCAGAAATTTACAGTTCATTTTGTAGGTTCACTCTCTTTAAAATACTTTAAAGGAAGGTTTCAAAGGAATTTCATAGCTGGCTATCCTCATTTTTTTTTTTTTTTTTTTTTTTTCTATTGGTATTTCTGCTTCCTTTCTTACTACTTCTTTTTCTGCCATTATTTGGTTAAATCCCTTGAAGAATTGAGCTGTATAGAGACACAATTTTTCCCCTGAAGTAGCTCTCCCACTAACCCTTGTACATCAACTCCTGCTAACACYGGAGCTTAATATTTCTCCCTCTATTTTTAACCAGATTTAATTGGTGCAGAAGAAACACTCCCTGGTCAATATTCCCTCCCCTCACAGTCACCAGTGAAAAGAGCAATAACTGAAAGTTGCTAAAAACAGCAATAATCCTGACTCCACTCTGCCACCTCTGTGGGTAATTTTTGCCATCAGCTCGGYTGAGCCAGCCCAGGTCACTTTCTGTCCTCAATTCTGTCACACTGCACATCCCTCTGAGCCTTCCCAGTCCTCACCATCAGTTTAGGCAGCATCTTTTCGCTGCCCATTTCTGAAACCACGAGGGCAAAACTTCTCTGAAACGACCTTTTCCTCCCACATGAGGTCTTAGGCTCACTTGTTATTTTCGAGGACTCCTGCTTCTCCTATTTCAGTCATTCCTCATTTGTATTTATCTCTTTAGCAATTTGTGCCAGAAATAACCTCGCAGCCCTTTGCCTGCATTGCCTGACTTTCAAAGTTTTGATCGCTGTTCCCATAGTAGCAAATGAGAACCGTAGATTTTTTTTTTTTTCATTTTTCATGTGCCCCAAACAATACTCAGTCCTTGATATTTGAGGGGAAACCCAGAGCTCTCAATCTGCTCTAAGAAACTGCCAGAAAATGGAGAGGAATTATTTCCTTTAGCCCTGCCTGATTCTATTTACGTTGCCAATTGTTCTGACATTAATGGATGAATTATACTAAAATGATGCAATGTGGGCAATATTTATTACCCACACCACGAGGGGTTCTGGATTTGAGTCTTCCTTCTGGGAATCACAACCAATCCACAGGTGTGGGTTTGCTTTAGGTTTTGGTGAATTTCAGAATTAACTTAACATCACTTCCATTCTCTAAACAGGGACATTTTTACCAGATTCAGTAACAAACCCAAAGTAGATTATCTTGGGCTTGAGCTTGAAATTTTCATTAAATGATTTGAGAAGATGTCCCTGAGAAATTATGAAAATCAAGAGATACAATGATAAAATCATGGCATGTGTCAGATTAAATTAATCCCTGTGCCAGTTCCGGGTGCTTACAGGAGAACATCAAAAAGAAGCAAAGATAATCCAGTCATACACTGTATTTGTCTCATTTCTCACTCCTGCCCCATCATTTTATTGGGTGCCTTCTGGTTGTTTTGTTCTGGGAAATGATGAGCAACATTTGCTCAAGTCCAGCCAGCCACACGCAGTGACAATTCCACAGAATACCATTCCAACCTCCCAGGATTTGCAGCTCAGACATTCCCTGAGACAGATGTGAAATTTGGGGGGTTTACCAGCCCCAAACAATCTTTCCTCAATGAGTTCATCCAGCTTTTCAGACCTGTGGGAAATTTTAGCATCCACAGCTGAATTGCATCATATCCTCGTGCTTGGTGATGAACCATCCTCCTTCATGTGCTTCTACCCTACCACTCGGACTTTTCTGTTGGATGAGACCTCGAGCGGAGCCTCCTGTGTGGATCTCACAGCCTGGAGAGACCAGGGGGCTACATGAGCATTCCTGGTGTGGGTGATGCCCCACACCAAGGGACATTTTACAGGCTGGACACAGGGAACACAACATGGAAAAGTAGACAGAGTGGGTTTATAAAATGGAAAATCTCTGTAAATCTGTGATTCTCCATTCCTTGCCTCAGAATTGTTAATCTGTCATTGGCTTTTCTTGCGGTTGCTAAGCACTGGGCTGTGTTCCACAAACCTGCCTGTTATCCTCCATATGCTCCTGTCATCCTCACACGGCTCTCACAGCAACCTGAGCCATCACAATCAGCTCAGGGAGCCTCAGTGTGACTGGAAAGGTAGGATTGCTCCTTTCCCAGCWGTGCATCACTCCACATTTCCACACATGAAGCATCCTGTGCCATCCAACCCTGCGGATGTTCTGTTTCGCACAATCCATCGGAGCCGCTGCCTCATATTTTCACTGCCGCAGAAATTCTGTGTCACCAGTGGGTTTTACCCTCTCACCTCCTCTTTCAGATGGTTTATGAGTCTGTTTAGATGCAGAAGTCTCAGCATAACTCTCTGCAGGAGTCTCCTCATGCCTCTCTCCTCAGTGAGAACCCTCTGTTTTTTGTCCCATTTTTATCCGGGAGAAAACACCCCTGTCTGCTCTGTGACATCTTAGTTTCCGAGATCCTTATACTCTTCAAAACACTCTTCAAAAATTTTTCCACAGCTCATTGYTCTGAAGAGCCAGAGGGCTTTTCTCAGCATCTCTCCTAATTCCACCATCTCCTTTTCAGCTCAGGGCAGCCAGAATGACACAAAGTGATGTGGGCACAGGAGCAGCGGGGACTGGGGCTGTATCACAATGATGTTTTCTCCTTTGTACTCCTTTCCTAAAAACTACTGAAACCGACTTGCCTTTTTGTCACTTTGAATGTCCAGCTGGCACATCCAAACTGATGGAAAGCTGTGTGAGTGACAGTAGCTAATTTGCAGCCCATGCTGGTGATTATTATTAACACTTTAGTTATTCTTTCTCCATGCACTTTGCTCTGTACTTCATTTGCCATTTATCACCCAGTCAGTTTTGTAAGGTATTTCCACCACGGTTCAGCTAGCTGCACTTTTTAAAAAATATGAAAAATAATTCTGAATCATCAGCCTAGTCATCACTTCATTAATCACCAAGTGTTCCTGATCATTTATGAGCATGTTGAACAAAAATCCTCTCCTTTCCCAACATTTGTCTCCTGGATGAAAAGAAGTCATTTGTTTACCTCTTTGTGATTTTACTYTCCTGAAGTCTTTTTCTTTTTTCTATCTTCTTTATTTGACTTTGAAAAAAAAGTTCCTTTTTTTTTTTCTTCCAGTAGCTTCCTGTACTCTCTCATTTAATTATTCTGGGTCTCTATGTGTGCCTGAGGACATCCTTTTCATTTTTTTTTTTGTTCTACGGTAAATATTTACTGGGTTTTTCATATTGTGCCTTTCAGTAGYACCCTGCTGTTTGCCAGCATTTCACACATTTTACTCTTCCTTTCTGCTCAATTTAATAAATCTTCTTGGTTTATGTTTCCCTTTTTAGAAGGTAAGAGGTCAGGATTTGGACTGTGGTGTTGTAAACTGGAATGCATCACAGCCATTATCACAAAAAGACCTTTTAAAGGTCACATCTTGAATCAGATTTTCTGCATTTCTCCGGAGTTTTTTCCCTTCTCTGTGTCACTACAAATCTGATGGGGCCTAGAAAGGAAACAAAATGTGGATTTCTCTGCTTTGCTGGCTCCAGCCAGCATGTCCTTTTCTCCACATGCTCCTTCCCACCTCATCTAGAGAACAAGAACCATTTTCTGATGTTATTTTGGTGCCCACAAAAAAAAATGGTGGCAGCACCATTATCATGGACTTGGAGATCCCAGAAGCATTAGGGAAAAATTCAGGCTCAGACCTGTATTTCTGAACTGGCCCTGTGCTTTGCAGTCACAAAATCTCTTTTGTAGTGTATTGGATGCTGCAATTCAGGCTTTTAGGTCTGACTCAACTCTTAGTTATACATTTGATTAACTTTGGTAATTAAATCTTTCTTTTCACCTCAGGCTAGGACAGAGAAATGTGACAAAAGTCCACTTCCAGCACTGTCTGTGGTTTGTAAAAATGACACATTCTTTTACAAAACTCCCCTGAAGGAGTTTGAACACACAAGGTTCRAGCTGATTTTGACAATTGCATTAACACACCTCTGATAGGGATCTTTATCAAAACCATGGATCTCAGGGGTTAMTTTGAACTGTCCATTTCCAGGATTAAAATGTAGGGTTTTCTCTGGTTTTTGACCCCACAGTGTTACCTGACAGACAGATGATAGAAATTGTCCTGGTTTGAGGAATTTCATGTGCCAACTCATGCTTTCGTGGGCCTTGCACAACTGGAAGGAGCAAACTGCAGAAACTCCTCTCTTTTGTCACTGATTTTTTTTTTCTGTTACCATGATTTATTTCAGAGAGCACTCAAAACTTGGAATTTACTTTGCAGGCTCACAAGCAGYGCTGTTGGCCCAGTGACAGATTTCTCATGTCAGCATCCAAACTAAGATATACCACAAAAAAAAAAAAWTCCCTTTAGGGTSAAACCCCTCCTTTTAGGACAAAAATCAAAGTCATACTGTTTGCTGGTTATTTTAAGTGAGAAGAGACAGAAAAAAAAAAAGTGCCCAAACTTCAAAAATTCTGAATTAGGGAAATAAAGAGTTGCAGCCTGTTGCAAGATCCGATACCAGCCGTGGTGATTTCTCCATGTCCTTGCTGGGAAGGAGATGAGAGCACCACAGTGCAAGTAAAAAGGACCAGGGGAGGATGATGAGGGAGGATGATGAGGGAGGATGATGAGGRAGGACAYTGGAYAGGAGGAAGGARCTCTCCCWGCCCTTTCTGCCAATGTTTGCTTGCCGAGCCCGTGCGCCCTGCAAAATCCTCACCAAAATCTTCAGGGAGGCGCCGGCCTCACAGAAGGAAACACATTTACAGGGAAACCCCAGATAATTTTCAAGGCTTTGCTTTATAAACATATTAAAGACCTTAAAGTAATCCCCTGGCATGGAGCCGCAGCTGATTTCTCGCGGTGTGTTTGCTTTACGATGCCAATCAAACGCTCTTTCCGCAGCGGGAGCTCGGGGGTAGATTTGCCTTTGTGCCCGCAGCTGGGATCGGGCCCAAGAGGTGACAGCCAGCAGATAAGGGCTTGATTAATGCCCAGAAAGGAGCAGGAGCCACAAATGTTATCTGCAGTTTCACCTGACTCAGTGATGGGCCGATAATCTGTTGAGAATTTCGTGGAGGTAGGAAAGCAGCGTGGTCCCATGTAGGATCATTGCTTTCCTCTCGTGCGCTGGCAAATCTCACCCCCTGCTCCCCCAGAAGAAAAAAMTTATTTTTCTGTGATGGATAGAGATGGAAAATCTACCAATTGGCCTTTCTGGACCGGCATCATGGTGGACCATTGCATGTAAAAGCAGAACTGGATTTTTTAAAGTTTTTATTCCAATGTTTTCTCTGAGTGATGGAAGCAAAAATTGTGATATGAGCTGTGATATGAGGGATGGAGCACAGCCCTCATCTGCCTGCAGCCTGGTATCTTGTGAAATAGAGGAGGATACACAAAATATTTAATTTATGAATTGTGACTTTCCATGAGAAATGTCATCCAGGTCTTAAACAGGGATGGATATAAATAAAGTCCATAAAGTATTAAAGAGGTAACCTTTAGGAAAAAGAACCCTATTATTTTTTTCCCTTGTAGAATAAAATCCTTCCCACTTTGTTGGAAATACTTTCCAACAAATAAACTTCCTGCAAACCACAACGGTAGAAGCTAAAAGTTCTCACTTGAAGCTTTGTGATGGAAAGATGCAAAAAACAAACTTATATATAAAATTCAAAAGCAAGAAGACATGATTCTGTCAAAGGTCAAAAAAGTGCCTTGAATCTGTTTTTTGGTGGTGAACAGGAAGAGTTACCTGGTGCTTTCCCCATGGGAAAAGTGATGCTGCAGAGCACCAAAGGGGCTGCAGCCAACCCTGCTCTGCAGGTACAAAGATGGTCTCACCCTCACWCTGAGCCTCTCCCTCTCCCTGGCACTGCTCTGGTTCTGTTTAACAGTTGAGAAGTAGCTGGAAGTTAAGAAATCTTACMGTAAATGGTAGAAAAATGTCCAAAAGGGAGATTGAAACTTTCAGCAGTCCAAGYCCSAAGGCCTGTTGTCCCAAAACAGCCCAAGGGCTGCCCTTGATGCCACTAAAATCAAAAAACAGGGAGAAAAGCAGTCCAGAAACTCTCCTTCCTTCTCTGGAGTCTCTGTGCTGTGGATTCTCTTGGGCTTTTGGTTTGTTTTTTTTTTTTTTTTTTCCCTGATCTCACCTTCTTTTCCTAAATACCCTGAGTGGAAACCAACAGTGGCCTTAGATGGGCTCAGTATTTCCCTGTCACACCTTCCACTTTCTGTGTTTATGTCCTTTTTGTTTATGTCTTTCACCGTTGTCTCCTGAAGCTTGGAGGTGTCACACCTCCAGCCCTCCTCCCTTTCCTGGTTCAGAGTAAGCACAACCAAAACCTTAAGACTAAGGGAAAATTGAGGCAGAAAAGATACACCTGGATATAAATTTTCTGTAATGACTGGAAAATAAAACTGCCCAGAAGTCTGAAATTTTCTAATGGGAATGAAATCAGCTGGCACCCAGAGCACCCAGAGCACCCAGAGCACCCAGAGCCAGAGTTTCTGGCACCCAGAGCACCCAGAGCCAGAGTTTCTGGCACCCAGAACACCCAGAGCCAGAGTTTCTGGCACCCAGAACACCCAGAGCCAGAGTTTCTGGCACCCAGAACACCCAGAGCCAGAGTTTCTGGCACCCAGAGCACCCAGAGCCAGAGTTTCTGGCACCCAGAACACCCAGAGCCAGAGTTTCTGGCACCCAGAACACCCAGAGGCACCCAGAGCACCCAGCAGCATCCCTTTGATGGATTATGGGATCACGTAATCGATCTCTATCTATAGGTACGTAATAGATACGHGATCGATAGCCCATGGGAGACCAGAAATTTATCTCTGGGATATCAAAATATGCATGGCAGCACTTCCTAACCAAACAAAAGGAGACCCAGCCTCTGGGTGAAGCATCAGATGGAACAATGTTATCAGAGCCCGCTGGGCAAACATGGGGAGCACATAAAAGCTGCTGCTGCTGGGGAAAGCAGCACCTCTGCTGCTCCACGAGCCATGGATCTCAAGGTGGTCTGTGCTCTCGCCATCACCCTCCTCATAGCCCTCAGCACCCTGGCAGAGGGAATTGCACCTCCAAGTAAGTACACCCACCTCCTGTTGCCTTCCAGGGRCGTGTGGAACCGTGATCTGCAGCCAGAGCCTGTTGGCATTAACAGACAGCACAGCAAGTGGCTTTCTCTGCTGCTATTTATTCCCAAAGTGGAGCCTACTTTTTAAATTTTTCAGAGAGATCTGTAKCAAAATGAGAAAGATTGCAGGTAAACTCGCTTGTGTTGGTGGAATAACCAAGAACCCGCTGCAAAGGCGGAGGAGGTCGCTAGAGCAGGACCAGGGCTGGAGCAGGAGGCAGCTTTGTCTGAATTGTCTTCTGATGTTTGTTAAATGCTGCTTTGCCACGTGAATGCAGTTTTAAAGGAGTTTGTCTGCCTCCTCATTTAAAGAGAAGTCGTTTAGACAACTCCAGAAGTGGAAAGCCCATAACTCAATGACAGCTGGAGGACAGCTCCAGAATTTCTTGATTGTGCATGATTGTGTAACAGTTTTAAAATGCTAAAAGCACAGCTGCTTTTGCATATCATCATATATTTTACAATCACCTGACARGAATGCAAAGATTTTGTATTTTTATATCTGAATATCCACTTGAACCTTAAGTCTTTTCCTCTTCATGTGAGATGGGCAAAGTAGCAACATTTATTAGCATAATATTTGAAGTTCTTGGGATTCCCTACTTGGTGTGGTTGATTCGGAGCCCACAAACCCCACTGTGCTGAGCTGGCTTGGCTGCAAGTGAGAACCCCGACCCTCAAAGGGTCTGGGAGGAGTTTGGTGGGAGTTTAAAAGCAGSTTTTAAACAGCTCAGAGTGTGGTCTCGGCAGGGAACAGAAAAGATGGAAGTGTTTAGGAAAAGAGCTTTGTTCCCAGTGAGCATCTGATGAACGCCTCTCCRTAACAAGTATGCAAACTGACACCCTGTGACTTGCTCCTTCTGTCCTGAACAGCAAAATGCCAGTGTAAATTGGTTCCCAGGGAGAGGACAAACTGTGGCTACCCCGGGATTTCAGCAGTAGAGTGCAAGAAAATCGGGTGCTGCTTCAACGCTTCAGTCCCCGGCGTCCCCTGGTGCTACAATCCCAGAGCCAAGAAAGGTAATATCTCTGCCAGAAACACTGATTTACCTCATGTTTGGTTWTCCAGAAATCTGTACAACCAGGGAGCAGTTCTGCTTTTCTCCCCAGGCAAGAAAAGAAAAGGAAGTCTCAAACCTCTGTCAGGAGATCAGTGGAGATATAATTCGAAGTCAGGCCGTGCTTATTCATCAGATTTCTGCCTCATCCTCTTCACACAATGTATTATTTCCTCTCCCTYCAGGCTTCTGGTTATCAAACAACCCATGCTGATTATTTAGAGACATTTCACTGCCATTTGTGATCTTTTTTGGGGGTAGAGGAAGGGATCCTCAGCCTTTATTTAAATGGGTTTGCTACGTGGCTACTTGACATCTGCCAACGTCCTGCTTCTATTTTTTGCCACTATTTTCTCAGAGAGGATAACAGCTGCTCTCTCCCAGTCTTTCAAGGATTAGGTGTATATTTTACATAACTGTGTTAAGTAACTGAGTGTAATTAGCTGTGTTAATTAACTCAGTGTAAGCTACATTTGCTGGGCTGACAGCACAGCTCCTTCTTGGGGGAACTCCAGGGCAGCCTCAGCAGCTGCACAGGTGGCATGAAAGAAAATGAGGGTGCRGAGGCAATGTTATCCAACAGAAGAACTTGATATCACCTGAGATTAGTCAACAGGGATCAGATTTACAGGAGGAAAAAAGAGTTTTGCTTTTGAGCACTGTTTGCAATTGCAAATCTTGAAAAGTGAGCRGCAGCACCTTACGGTGCCATTTTCATAGAATTGCTTTTCTGAGTAGAACTGCTTCAGGAGAGSAGCACTGAAGTATTCAAGATGGGTAGTGCAACATCCTTACTTGTGATTTTTAGTTTAATTGCTAGAAAGAGATGAGATTTCCTCCTAAAAGCCTTATTTCCTTTCTGTAAGTTAATCTGGCGTGCAGAGAGGGCTGGGCTGTCCTCGCCCTGTGTTAGCCAGGCTGCTTTGGGGTTATGGGGTCAGGTCCTGGACATACCCTGGTGTGAGGCCAGTGCATGTGTCACCCCTGCAGGAGACACAGGAATCATCACCCCATTGCTGATCCAGGAAAGGTAAAGATGGGTCAGTGCCAGACACTTCCAGGGGTGAATTTTACCTCCTGTGGTCCCTGGGGTGCAGCAGCAATCCAYCACCCTTTGGAATTTAGTTTTGCCTCATAAGCTGGGTGAGGATTTGGGCGAATCTGCTGCCTGAAATTTGTTCAGAAGTCGTCATGGCTGTCACTTCTGCTCGGTGACCTCACTTTTGTGCCTTTTGTTTATGAGTTACATCATCAGCATTACAAAGTAACACATTCTCATTCCTTCCTCTGTTTTTTKCTCGCCTTACACAGTGAAGAAAGTGTGTCCCAATGAACCCTACACCAGGATAAACTGCGGCCACCCCGGCATCAAGGCCAGGGAGTGCCAAAAGAAGGGCTGCTGCTTCAGGGCACACCCCGCCGGTGTCCCCTGGTGCTTCTACCACCGCGTCATGGAGGAAGGTAATGACCCTCAGGACATGTCCCCTATGTCCCTACGGCTCCTGGCAGGGTCCCTGCTCTGCCTAGGCTTGGCGTGCTGTGCCAGACAGAGATTCCTAAGGGTGTTGGCAGGAAAAGGTGGCTAAACCCTAAAAAAACCAGCTTCTTGTACAGAGAGGGGAGTGTTGCCAAAGCATCTGGAATTTGTGCGCAATGTGGCTGCACAGGTAACCTGGGCTCAGAAAATACCATAGGAGAGGTGCAGCCACCCAGCTCAGATCCACCTAATCAGCATGAGAGATAAAAAATTTTGCTTTAGAAATGTGGTATGAAACTCACAGAAATTTCTGATCCCCCTACCAAATTTTATTTTTGTTAGGGTTGACCTTTCAGCGTATTTAATAACCAGCTCAGCCACACTCTATTCTGTGCTGTGTACAATTCAACATAATTTGTTTTTTTTTTTTTTTAGTTAGGAAATACATCTACGTATGGTAATTGGTCAAAATAGCTAAAAAAGATATTTTTGGATGTCCTATATCTAAGCAAAACACTCCCTAGCATCTTGTGTGATTTATGGAGAAAACATGTSCCTTAATCTGCTTCTACTCTTTGCCTCCCCAGCTTGTTAAAGGAGAAACTTTCATCGAGAACTTTGCAATCTTTGGATCTACTCCAACGGAACGACAGACGGAGGTCCCAACTCAGACTTTTTATTTTGCAACAGCCACGATTTCTAGGCTGTTGGGTTTTGTTTTTTTTTTTTATCTGGGATTGACTCATTTCCGATGAAAACTCACTGGTAGCTTTTATTGTCTCAGTAGGCTAGCACCACACAAGTTTTCACTGTAATAAAAGAAATACGACACAATTTGTGAGGTGGTTTTTTTTTGGGGGGGGTTTTTTTTTTTTTTTTGTCTTTATTTCAAAACTGTGTATTTCTCCATTTCCCAGGGAATTTGGCATGTCAGCAACCTGCTGATGAGAGACTAGTGCTTCCAAAAGGAGCATGGCACACAGCTTTTTGTGTCAGTTACACTTCACATTTGCAAGCGACTGCTCAGATTTCTTGGCTGGCATCACACAGGCCACTCCTCCTTCTCAATGCTGGAAATACTCAGAGTCTGCCTTTACACAGATGTAGCTGTGGGTCTGGGGCTTTTTTCTCCCCTTAGGACACAGGGAAGAGTCCCTTTGTTAGCTGATTGCTGGCTTGGTCTGGCTAAACTGTCACAGCGCTGTAAAACCCTCCCCCTCGGAGGTTTGATTTATCCCAGCACACTTTGGTGATGAGTAACTTCATCCAGGCAGGTGAAAAATTGGTAATTCATAAACCCTTTCCAACTGGCTCAATAATAGGATTTGAAAGTGGTTGGATTGGGGTTGTAATGTGAGCAATAAACTGAGCAGCCTTCTGAAGGTCTTTGTTTCATGGAATCACAGAAAATGCTGAGTTGGGAGGGCACRATATCACCTCACAACCCAAAAACTCTGGTTTTGAAGCAAAGCATCCCCAACMGCCTGCTGAGCCACCAGGTCATGAAGCTGCTCTGAGCATTTGGGGTTATAAATCACAGTCAGGTGCTCACAGCACTAATAATTGTTACCTAAGGACCTGCCCTCGTCAGTAAATCCTAAGGGATGATGGCTATTCTGGGAATTTACGGGAGGTGAGCGCTTGAGGTCTCTCCAGGTAGACTGTTATCCACGCCCACGCAAATGAACTGGAAAAAAATTGCCTGGAATTCTCAAAATTAACATTTTTTGTGGGAAAATAAAGCAGGCAGGAACAGAGTGAAAGCCCCAGCTGCCAAGGRTTTGAAGATCACAGACAGAGTCAGGGTGGAGCAAGGTGAAATCCCAAAATAGGAGTGCACACCTAAGGAGTGGGCAGGACCTGCAGAGATGTGGCTGCAGGAGGAGGGAYCTTCCTCTCCTCCCTTTTGGGGTCACTCTGAGGGCTCCCCTCACCTGAGTCAGTGTCCATGGGCCTCATTTACAGGCTCAGAGAGAAAAAAGACTCAAATGAAGACTCACCCTTTGTACCTGCAGCCCTGCACACCCACACTGCCATGAAGCAAGTGCTAAATAAGCAAACAAAGTTTTAAGTATTTTGCTGGAGGTGAAAAAAATGAGGTCAGAGATGTGATTTTCATCAGCAAAGGTGCTACAGGAACCCATTTGTGTCAATTTGTGACACAAAGACTGTGTGCTGATGAGGCCATTATGCTGCAAACAATGTTGAAAATCCAAAATACCCAACARTCCCAAACTGCAACCACGGCAGCAGAGTGCCACCAAAGCCCCAGCTGCTAATAAAGGCTGGACAGARCATGTTTGATGGATTGCAATGGTGCTTCAGAGAGTGGAGATCTTCTGCTGGCTTTTAAAGCAGTTGTAGCCAAGGAAAAGGCCTCAGAAATTGTTATTTTTGAAGGAATGCGGGGTTTGGCTGGCACAGAGAACTAACGGAGAAAATTAGGGCAGACAAGGAGCTCAGAGCACACGGGTGCTAGCAACAAAGAGCAAACCTGTAGCCATGTGMCCAAGGTATTTAATTGCAAACACCTCCAAAAGAGTGTTTTTTTGTAAAATTTGCCACTTCCTTCAGGTGCTGTTCCCAAAGGTCTCTGGATCCTGCTACAGTGTCACACACATCCTCCGGCAAAGCTCGAGTTTGAAAGGAAAGTTTCAGACAAGGTGCTAAACTGAAGTGAAAATGAATATGGAAACTGAAATCTTCCTGTGTTGAGAGCAGCTGAATCCCACAGTGCTGCCAYAGGTCTCTGTGAGTTTTTGGCTTTATTGAAAACTCAACCATGAGGGTGTTAAACAGCTTGGAGAACAGAAAATAAAGCACAAGAAGCTTTATTATTAATGTTAACACATGAAGTGTGTTAAACCCAGGCAGAATGAGGGTCTCCAGACCCAGATTAAGGTTCCAAGAAGTCTCTCTCACTGCCAGACTGAGCCCAAAAATGAGAACTCKCTGCTCTGGGGTGATGGATGCTAAATCTGAAGAGCAAAATGCAGGTGAGAGTCTCAGCAGCTCTCAGGTAATCTTTCCAAGCAGCAATCTGCCAGAAACAGAAGTCCCCTTTGGGCAGAACAGTCTATTATAACTCTGAGGGCTTCTTTTTCCTCATCTGAGTCTTCTTCTAGAGCATTTGCAAGCTGCCAAGTTGGTGTAGTACAGCGAGCTGCCCTCAGAGAGCACGGATATCCCTGCTCCAGGACACCCCACCAGGTACACAGCGGGATWCAGGAATTTCCTCAGTACCAGAAAAAATCAGCCAGCCAGCCAGMCTTTGGTGTAAAAAYACTTTTASAGTGCTGCAATGCAGAGTGCACTCAGGTTCTGGAACCAGCTGGGGAGCACTCACAGGTGCTGTGGAAGAGGATCTGCTGTGTCCCAGTATTTGCCCTCCTGGGGGTGCTCCTTCCCCTGCCACTCAATGGTAAAATTCCCATTTTTCACTCCATAAAATTTAATTTCATGTAACTTGCACTTGCCAGAGGTGGGCAGGGTAAGAAAACAAAGCACTTTTCTGTTGGGTACCAATGTTTCTGTTCACCTAGCTGTGATAATTTCCTTGTGATGTCCTTTTGCACACCCACTGTGACACCCAGAAATCCCCCTGGAGAAGCCACCGGACACAGACAGGTCTTCGAAGGGTCCTGCTCCCATCTGTCTCTGAGTTAGGACTCTCAGGTTCCCTTCAATGTGTGCTTCTCAGACCYTAACAGAAGGTTGTTTTGGTAAATAGCAGTTTTGAGGTATTAAAATACCACAAAKCAAAATGAGAATCTGAAAGTCTTGGATCAAAATATTTCACCACAGCTGAGCCAAATATCTTAACTGCTGAGCTTGTTGCAGAAATTCTAGGAAATTGTCAGGGATCTGACAACCAGAGTGGACTGACACTCCAGTCTGTGGTGTTTCCAGAAAGCTTCATTGCTTTTCAAAGTAAATTTGCCAAGTAAAATCCAGCTCCTTCCTGACACAGAATGAGATGCTCACTGATTCTTGCCCTTTTTGAGCCTTGGCATTATGCTCCATCCSAGGGATGCTTCACCAAGACACAGARCAYGATTTTCAACAAGCAGAAGGTGYAAAATCAAAATGTTTGCTGTCACTTTTGTTTCTTCTCTAAGTACTTTGGGGTCACTGCCTGACTCTCACACAGGAAAATGACAAAAAGCACCTTCTTGATGAAGCCACAAAATCCACTTCATATTTGACTCCAGAGATGCCATGGGGATAAGCAAGAAGGTTTTAGAAAGAGGTGGAGCTTTATTCCCAGCAGAGCAGAACAGGCAGTGGGACAGGAGAATGATTTTCCTAGAAAGAATTGGGGGTAAACTGCATTTCTGAGGGGTGTTTTTGCTGTCACAGGCTGACCATGGATCAGCTCCATGTTTTGATAATGTTTTCCYTCTGTGGAAGAGACAGTATTGATTTCTTCCTCAGCCTTCCCATGTGTGTGCAGGCACAGGCTTGGAGTTGGAACGTCAGGAATTTGGCAAAGCCACCAYGCAGAGCTTACAGTGCATGATAAAATCCACAGATCTTGAAAAGATCTTCAAGGCACAGAAAGTAAAAAAAAGACACAAAACCAAACGAGGCTATGAAATTTAAAATGCACTAAACAACACAAACGGATGCAATTAGTGTCAGTTTGACTAATCCAGCCCCTGACAGCTTCTCTGCCCTAAATGGAGCTGGCAACACTTCMTTCCAAGCCCTTCATGAATCTGTCCCCAGGGAAGATGTCAGAGCTGGTGACAGCTGACAGCACAGCACCTGCTCGCTGCTCACCTGGGCACTGCTCAGATCCCTCCTGTGCTCAACGAGCCCATCTCTCTTTCTCTGCCCACTTCCTTGGCTTTCCATGCCTTTCAGCCTGCTTTCCACAGCAGGATTTAAATGGACAGCTATTAAAAAATAAAGTTTCCTTTATTTTCACACACTCATTATTTTATGAATCCATTTGGAGTGCACGGTGGATGGTAATTGCGTGTGAGCTGCATTAATTTTTGCACTGTTGCTAATGAGAAGTTTATGGTTGGCTTATTTAATAGCATTAACTGCCATATGAAATGCTTAAAGTAATTCAGGTTGCCACTCAGGCTACGAAGGAATCCCATTCCTCCTCTTCCCTTCCTGATCTATGGACAACAGTTGGCACAGGGAGTGATCTAGTTTTTGGGAACAGGATTCCTTCAGCCTGGTTTTATTCCCAGGGCTATAAAATGTAACATAAAGGATGATCTCTGTTATCATGAGAAAACTGTCTTGAAAATGCCATAGGGTAATTCATCCTTTAAGCATCACTGCTCATGAGTTTATGAGAGGTCACCCAACTAACTTGTAAAAGTTGGGGCAGTTTTCTTTGAGCTGTGATTACCAAGAAAGGTCGTTCTGTTGCTTTTCTTCAGCTGGGGAGGAGGGAGGAAGAAACCCACAAATTCCAGAGTGCCAGGCAGAAGGCAAACAGGGAATGATCCTGTCCTGCCTCTTGTGATGCAGCAGCACASGGAACAGCTGCTGCCACTTGCAGGTGACAAGGACAAGAGGAACAGAAGATTAGTCTGTGAGAGAAAAATCCACCGATATTTGATTTAAATACAGAGGTAATTAATTCCACTGGTTCAGAAAGTCCTYCAGCTGTGTAGGGTTTACCAGAGAAGCACCCCCTGATGCCTGCCCTGTTTGGGTTGGAAGGAAMCTGAAATRTTAYCCAGTTCCACCCCAGGTAATGCTTTTAAGGATTTTTCCTGGTTATTTATGTAATGTATTTGGAGTTACCTGAAACCACCACAACCTGAAACAGACAATTCCAGGTCCTTGCTGGCTGCCAAAATCAAGGASCAGGCAGTGAAAACAACGCTACAACACACTTCCCTCAGAGTGACAACAGGTACAAAGCCATCTGTCTGAAAATAATAACACTTTATTGGATTTTTTTCTTTTTTTTTCGTGTGTGTGTGTGTGTTACATTATCATAAATGTTCTCTAGTCTCAGAAAACAAAGCCCTAAGTTTGGAAAATAATGCACATACAAATCTCTTCTTACAGGTAGTAAGTATACAGAAATATACAAAGATTTCTCTATGACTGTGATATATCTTCAGGAATGCCCCACATCCCACATTTTTACTCAGGCCCACAGTACCGGGAAGAGCGTAAACTACAAAGGTAACAAGCAGCCTGAAAAAGACATGGTTTGTATAATATAATTACATTATTTGTATATATATATATCTACAACAGTGCAAATATATCACAGYGTGCAGGCAGCGAGAGTCTCTAGAGAAGCAGAATAAAATTGATTCATGGTAATGCAAATGCATTACAGAAACAAGAGACAACAATGACATATTAGATATACAGAATATGCACACTTCAGCACGCTGATTTAAAATCATACCTTGCATTGACTCTTGCTTTGAAAATAAAAACAACGAAAGAACCAAATGTTAAATAATTCAGTAACAGGTTCAAGGGCAATATCTCACGATAAAGTCAGCTGATTCTGATAAGGTGTTGGATAAATCTTCACTGACACAGGTAAAGGCTTGGCTCCACTGCAGGACTTGTTATCTTCTTCTTTTAAGATATATCAGTGTAATCTTCTCAAATTTAACTTTCTTTTGCCATAATTAGAGGGAACTTTTCTATCTTTTTTTTTCAAAAACTGCTCAACAACTAATTTACAATTGTAAAGGTCGGTACARTCATCACTGAGGCCAGAAAAGCTGGTTTCTGGAAGTTACAGAATGGAGTTTGTATAATGATTACCTTAAATAAATCACTAAAATAAGCTACAATGGGGTCAGAAAAAAWGACATCACAGATGCCACTGAAGTAGAAAACCCCATCAACCTTTAAAGTCAMAACTTCCATATTGCCTTGCAATCTGCTTGAAAAGACATTTTTGAATTTTTTTCTTCGAAGAGTAAAGCCCACCCGGAGATCCAGCACACTGGGGTTTTGGTAGCTCAGAGAAGTCTCAAAGTCATCCCTTCACCTTTAACCATCCTGCACTGCTCCCAAGCAACTCGTTTTCACAGCCCACATGGACAGCAGCCGTGAATATACAGGAAAAAAGGACATAAGCAATTGGTTGGCATGGGCTGAACTGTGTGGAAGCCCCCAGGAAAAGAAAAAAAAAAAGGATCTGCAAAATCTGGATGTGTCTTGAAGGCATAACCAGTGCAGAGAATGCAGGCTGAGCCATGGCAGTGTCTGTGCCACAGGAAACACTTTTTGACTGGTTTTACTGTGCTGGCAATGGGTCCTAACAAATCTAAATCTCTTAAAGGAAGGTTCTACATTTGACAGCTGCATTAAATKATTATTCATTGTAAGATTTCAAAATAACAAAGAGACTGAAGTTAGATTTGTGSTCTRTSGTGCAATCACTCCTTCAGAAACTCYATGTGAAATAYGTACAGAAACAGAAATGAAGCATTAGACAGAATTTAAATGAAACTTGCTGTGCTTTCAGGCTCAATCTGAAACTTTCAGACGTGTGATATGAAGAATGATATGCAGGCTGACAAAAATCATTCAGTGGGGTGCACCACGACAACCTCTTTGTGTATTATGGGAATATAATTTATGTTATTATTTATATTATAATTTGTATTTAAGAGGAAGGCAGTAGGAGTTGATCCTTGGAAATTCTCCTGTCCCTACTGGCAGAGCTCCTGATTAATTTCAGCGCACTCAGTTCTTCATTTACACACTCACCAGTGCTGCGTGGCACCGCAGCCATCAGCTAGTCACAAACTCCATGTCATTTTCTGCCTATTCTAGCTCATGATTGTGCTTTCTAAATGGATCTCCACACTGAAATTCCTGAGCAATTGCACCCTATCAGGCTCTTCTGGTGGGAAATGAAGAATGGCATCCACTAAAGGATGGGGATTCTCCTTAGTGCTGTATTTACAGRGACATTTTTTGYTGYCTTTCACAGCAGTAGCCAGATTAGGTTCTAGTTTCTCCTTCTCTAGTTTTGTCCCTCTAATTTCTCCTTGCATGACCTCACCACACCGTTGTAGCCCTGCTGGGCTGCCTGCCYCTTCTTCCAAAGGTCACACACCCTCTTTTGTTYCCTGAGTTCCAGCCAAAGCTCTCTGCTCAGCCAGGCTGCTCCTTCTCCCCCTCTGGCTCATCCTTTGGCATGTGGGGATGGATGTTCTGCTCCTGCTGTGCCTTTAGGATTTCCTTCTTAAGGATCTCCAGCCTTCCTGGACCTCTCAGCCCTTCAGGGCTCCTCCCAAGGGGCTCTGCCTACCCAGCTCCCAAAGTCTGCCCTCCACAAGTCCAAGGTGGCAGTTCTGCTGGACCCCTCCATCTCCCCAAGAATAAAACCCCCTCATTCCACAGTGCCCAGGTGGGTCTCCAACCATCACATCACCCACCAGCCCTACTCTGCTCACAAACAGGTCCAGTGGGGCACCACTCCTGGTTCCCTCACCAGCTGGGTCAGGAATTACCTCCCACACACCCCAGGAACCTCCTGCACTCTCTCTTCTCTGCTGTGTTGTATTTCCAGCAGACATTTGGCAAGTTAAGGTCTCCCACAAGGACAAGGGCAAGCGATCACAAGACTTCCATGGAATATTTCATCTGCCTCTCCATACTGGCTGGGTGACAGACTCCCCCCAGGATATCTGCTCTGCTGGCCTTCCCCCTGATTCCTAGAATCCAAAAATCCACCCAGCACTGTGYAAAAAGGACAGGAAAGATCTCTGCCAGGGCCACTGGGGTGGCACAGGTCAGCATGTACCACACTTCCTTGCAGGAACAAGCATTTAATAAAACATTCCTTTCTGCTGAGAGAACAGATTTTGACACAAAAGTGTGGATGGAGCTGTCAGTCACCTGAGACACCCCGTACTCGGACTCAAGCTCATTATCTCCCACTTACATAACCAGCTCTCCCTATTACATCTGCACATATTCCTCTCTTTTAATGAAAACAGGTACTTTGTGCTCCAAATTCCTAAGAGGTGAAGAGGATTTCAGCACCAGCAGTSTTCTCTTACTCCCTTTGACCCGTAACAATGGAATCTTCTCAAATTCTTACGAGTGGAATCCGCTTTCCAGAATATTTTATTTAATTTTCAATAATGCTTCAGGTTATTTTTAAAAGCCTTCAGGTTTTTTTTTTTTTTTCAGGTTATGTGTGAGTTTCCACCAAGAAAAACAACAAAAGAAGTATGAAGGACCTAAAGTCTTAACTGATGCACCCAGTAACCAAAGCAACATGTCAAAACAAGTCAAAATAGAACAAGGAGGCCAACAGGACACTGAAGTCTTCCTGCAATCCCAACAAAAAAAAATATCACACATTCAGTTTTCGAGTGACCTTTGGAAACCTTTAGCCTCTTACACAATTTTTAGCCAGACTGTGACTGGTTCAAGTGGCAATAGTGGCATGGATTTCAAACATTTTATGGCTCTTTACGTACMGCAATAAAATTGAGGATTTGAGAATCGAGGATTTGAAGCCTTTAGAGTCTTGCTGGCCTCATTATTCTTCCAAGTGAAGCCTCCAGAGCTTCACAAAGTGCTGCTCAACACAACAGCACGTGCATGCTCAGCCCATTAACCTGGGAATGTGTTTTATGCCAGCCTGTTGGAATTTATTTCCACATAAAGGGAGAAAAGCCAACCTGAGACCAYGTTAAAAATCTTCGCAGTATGTGAAACCATAATTGGGATGGGTTTTAAGTACTTCTGTCCCAGAGCAGTGACAAAAGAGAGATCGTTAGTTAGTTTGTGAGCTAAGGAGGGGAAGAATTATTATCTCATCTATGTGTATCACTGAGTTTATAGAGAATTACTTCTTTACTGGGATACTACAGTCTGAAAGCGTTCCTTAGAATAGCAACTTCCAGCTAAATGTTGCCAGCAGAAGGCTGGAAAAAGTGTATCTAACCAAAAAAGGAGTGACAAAAAATATTCCAGAGCGGGAATTTTCTCAGGAACACCCGTGGAGGACCAGATTTTTGGCTGCCATAACACAAAACAAAGTTACAGTATGGGGGGACATGTTGAAGACTAAAAAGAGAAAAKAAGAAAGTCTAAAAACAGAGGAACAGGCACAGATAACAAGATGGTATTCAAGGAATTCACACTGTTAAACTGGTCTAGATGGGAGAGAACAGCATCCTGTGAGTTACCAGTGTTGAAATGCCTGCAAATTTACCTCATTTGGGACACTGCAAGGGAATGTCAGGGTGGTATTTGGTAAATGGTGCTGGTAAACACAAAACACGAACCCTGAAGGTATTCAGTACCAGGGGATGTCACACTCTTTGCCCTCAGCTTGGACCAGAAGTCTGCAACCCAAGAGTAATTTGACAAATGTGATCCTTTGCTTGAAAACATTGTTTGAACTGCCTGTAATATTCACAAATGCTTTGAGAGTCTTGAAATAATCAAGGCATGTTGTGCCAAAGGGATTTCAGTTTCTGCCTTATTTTAAAAACYGTTCACAGCAATGAGCGTTATTTAGAATAGCTCAAATTCTTAATTTCTCAATCTGACAGCCATATAAGTTTGTTCCTGCTTGTGATTACACCTGGAAAAGCTTCAGAGCTGTAAAAAAGTTTTTTTGAGAAAAAACAGCAACAAAAATTACGTAAAGAGGCTGTGCAAGGAATTTGRGTTTTCTTCTACAGTAAAGACTGATTTTTGCTTTCACAGGTCCACCTTATTTTCAGGGAAAGTTCAGCTAACCTTCCTAAAACACGGGGCTTAGTTTAAAGCCTTCCAGACCCCAGGCTTAGTTCAAATGTCCTGAGTTTAACAGATACACGCAGTCTGTGTCTGTGTTGGTAAATCAAACAGAGCCTGGGCACGGGCCAGGAAAACTGGGAAAGAATTTTCTTCCCTGCTAAATGCTGCAGCCCAGCAMAGCCAGAGCTTTCCCAGACACATTTGGGGGACAGTGAATGCACCAGGTCTCTGTCTCACCTGCTCCGCTGCCATGAGCTGCTGGGCTCCTCAAGGGTTTGCTGGCACTGAGCTGCTGCCATCAGCATCCTGATGGGAATAATGCATTTACAGAAAGGTGCAAGTTGTGCTCAGGGCTCTGGRACACCCAGATGGATTCACAGTCGTGGCAGGAGGTCGTGCAATTTGCACCAAAGCTCGCCAAGGTGCCCAGCATGAGTGTGGTGGAGTGAATTTGGGTTGAAAATCCCAGCCCGTGCAATTTGGTGACAAAACTCACATCAGCTCAGAACCAGCATTGCCCYGGCCAAATTTACAAAGGGGAGGAACCCAAAACAACAGTGCCACTGATGTTCAGATCAGCTGATTTCCATGTTGGGCATGCAGACTTAGGGATGAGAACCAGCATTACAAGGTCATTTATTTGTGTATTSTGAGGAGAGTCCTGCACACCGTGTGCTGCAGACACAGTGAACACCTCTGGATGAGGCAGTCACGGGTGTTTTAACACAGCAGCCCAAGCTTTGATCTGTGGTCAGCTCTTGCACTCCTTTAACAATCACTTGGGGACAGGCAGATCCTGCTTTCACAATTTAATTAAAAACAAGCCTGGGAGTGCTTTGATTTTTCTTTTTCATTTGCAGGAGGTAGATCAAACAGATAAYGAGCGGAGTTAGTATCTCAAAATATCACAAACTCTAAGGATTTAAAGACACTGCAAAAGAATATTTTTTCAACCATTCAGCGACAGCTTGACCATGTCTAACTGCATGTGCTATCCAGTGCTGCTTCCAAATAGGACCACAGGTTAGTGCAGGTTCAGAACCTGCCTTTTCCTCCTATCATTACAGTTTTCAKATATGAGACCAGCTCGACAAGTAAAGCACCAGAATTCTAAATTCAGACAGAAACAAAAATAATTCCTTGAATCACTTTAGGTTTCTCTTAAAAAAGTATCYGTATTAAAAAGATGTCTTTACCTTATTAATACATTTACAGACTTTTAGCCAGAAGGGGTAACTCTGTGGAAAAGAATTGCAAAATAATACATAGAAAACTGCAAAGATGAAACTCTGAATTTAAAAAGATGAGAGAACCCTATTTTCTTTGCATTCCTTGCTTTGCATCTCATTACCTTTGTCAGCTAGAGAGGACATTACGCTATTCTGGCCACCAGGGCTSATATCCCAGTGGCCTTATCCCAAAATTGGTTTTCATAAGGAAAGCTCCTGYAGCCGGGTTTCTTGTTACAGTTACGCTGCCTCAGCATTGATTTTCTGTGGTGTAAAATTCCCTTCTAGTTCTTCTTCCTAGTTAAAGCTAGAAAGTGTAATGAAAACGTGACCCAACCCAACGGGACCGATTGGCTGAACGYTGTGTGTCCACTATCCCATTGTGGCTCTCCGTGGGCTCGCTCAGGACAGCATCTGCTGGCCACTGGGGACCAGCCTGCCACAGTGAGACAATGTCAAGTGCCCTCTATTGCATGTCTAAAGTTCTCCTACTGCGTTGGTTTAGCTGCTTTTCCTTTACCTCTCCGCTCGGATTTTGTATCTGAGGACGAAATAGGCAATCAGGCGCAGAGAGAAGAAGAAGATCCCGAGAACAATGAAGTCCAGGTAAAGTTTGGCATTTTCTACGTCCAGTTCTCTCAGGATGGCCTCTGATTTTTGAAAATGGCAGGTGTCATCTTTGTCACAATGCAGATCTTCTCGATCCAGCCCGTAGATGGAGAGGATGACTCCTTCGAACCCATATCTGGAAAGAAGAAGGAGGGATTACAGGGAAAATCCTGATGATCTGGTTAGAAATGCAACACAATCCCTGTGAGAGCTCAGCTGAAATGCTGAGGGGTTCAATATTGCTGTGACACATCTGTCTTGGGGCACAGTTCCATCCCTGTTACGATCAGGCCCGTCACGTGTCAYGGGCATTTTATGTAAGAGGGACCAAGGGCAGGAGTTTTGCCTCTGACTGCTTCCAGGCAAAAAAGAAGAACATTCCATCAGAAAGCAGCAWCATTTTGGCTCATATTCAGGAATTCTCCATTTAAAAGTGACATCATTAATTCACTTYTTTCTTTAACAAGCAACAGGGATACAGTTATGGCTTAAAATCAGCATCACTTTAGGACTTCTGTCCCGCCCTCCGTGCACTAATGGTTTCACTGACAATGCTCCCAGCATTTGATTTTGCACGCAGATAAACCATCCTGGATCCCATGCAGGTGGGATATCCCATGCATAGGAAAGCTTTCTCTGGCTTCAGGAGATCCCAAAGGAGCTAGACAATGGTTTAAAGCCCCACCTTGAACTCCAGATATTAATTCAGGGAGTGCAGTCTCGTTTTCTTTGACAGGAATCTGTGTGAGACCTCACTTGGCAACAGAGAGGATTTTTTTTCCTGGGATTTCTCAGGAATAGTGCAGCTTGGGCAGGGTGGGGAAAAGGGGAATGAGAAAATTCATCTTCCCTTATTTCAGCTATAAACAGTTCAGTGTCTAGTCTAAAATACTCCTCCAGAGGTTTCCTGATGGGAATTGTCCCATCTGAACACAGCTGTGCCAAACACAGACATGATGTGAGGTGCCTCTTAGAGCAGAAGTTGAAATCAGAAGTGACACAAATCCCAAATCATGGCAGTGCYGCTGGAAAACTTAAAAACAGGCATTTATCCTACAAATCTATCCAGTGATTCACACGTTTTATTCCAAAATGAGGAGCTGGCATCAATTTTGTGATTGGGGATGTCCCTGTTATTTCAGAAATCCATATTTATACTGCAAAATCCAAGATTTTCAGTGCAATCCCACTGAACTCAAAGGGACTGACATGGACTCATGGCCAGTAACCTKCTCCTGTTTATTTCACAGCACACACAACTTAAAATGCACTGAGATAATGTGGTTTACACCACTCTGGTGTTTATACTCCGAAAGAACTCRCTGTGAACAGTCTCTTTGGCACCTAAAATAACCAGGCAACCACCCAAGCAAAGGCAAACAAACAGCATTTTTGGCTGAAGGCCTCCCTGGCAGTACCTGACATAGGAAATGTAGGACATCCACTGGAGGTATGTTGGGATGGTGTCAAAGCTGACAAAAAACCCAGAGAACAGCAGGACTGGGATGGCAGTGACAGGGCCCACGAAAGTTGCCACCTGTGAGGAGAAGGAATAGACAGTCTCTTGTCAGCAACACAGAGAAAAAGTGAAAATCAGTTTGCTCTTCTATTATTCTTGGGAGTTATTCTACTCCCCCAAATTATACAGTTTTAAATACTGGAAAATCACCAATTTTTTTTTTTTTAATGAGATTTCTTGTGAGGGGCAGAGCAGAAGCACAGGGGTGACACAGGAACACTATGCTGGTCTCCACAGGGTGGCACAGAGAGGGAATCGAATTTTCTTCTGCGGAAATCTTGACAGCACCAATGCATTCTGAGATCAGAATCATTTGTTCTGCAGTGGAATTGTCACCTCAGCACATCTCCTGCCAGTAGTCACATGGCCATCTTCCAGTCATGCCAACAGCTGCCTTTCTCCCTCCCTTTGCAGAAGTTTGGGTTTTGGGCAGCCTTTTCCCATATTTCCTTCTGCTTGCATGGAAGAAGCTTCTCCCGAGCTACTGTGGCCACCCTTTGGTTTGCAGGGACACAGAAATGCATCAGAAATGCATCAGAAATGCATCAGTCCTGCAGCTGCCAGGACCTGCTCAGCCTGGCACGGACAGCAGTGACAATCCACTCAGGCAGGGGCAGGCACAGCCCCTTTAGGAGGGGCAGGAATTCCAGAGCTTCCCATCCAGGGCACATCTGTGCTCTTTGCAGTGATGGGAGMGGGGACATCAACATCGTCAGGGCAAGACAACGTCCTGTGGGTCACTTTGGGGACACAGCAGCAGCGACAGAGAGCAGGGGTAGAAGACAGCAGGACTCCTGTGAGTGCAGGAAACACCATCAGTACCTGGAGGGATGTAGAGGCTGCCCCGATGAGCAGACCCAGTGACTGGGCCACCAGCGATGTCATGGTCCCCAGGGCCGCGAAGAGGACGAAGCGCAGAGCGTCGGAGGGCTGGGAAGTCATCCAGTAGACGATGCTGCAGTAAGCCACAGGGAACATGATCTGCAAGGACAGGCACTGGGAGTCACCCCCAAACAGCCAAACATTCACTCTGGGTCAGATAAAAACCTGTGGATCTAATAATCCCCAGCTCTCAGCCTTTCCATYGGATGACAGGCGTGTGACACCTGTGCTTCTGCCTGGGCACTGAAAACAGATTCCACYCCCATCCCTTCACAATTCCCCTTCTGCAAATAAGCACAGCTGATCACTTGTTTATTGAAAGCATATTAGGTCAGGTCTCAGCTTTTGTGAGGCCCTGCATTCTCAGGGTGCTTCCGATTGGGCCCTGAACCCTCAGCAGACACACATAGGTGGTTTYTCTGCTATTCCAATGGGTAAAATACCAGTACTAGTCTCGTTGGCAAGTGTCATTCATGAGTTTAAATGGGTTTTATTTCATTGAGGAGTAGAGCACATACCTGGAAAGGAACATCAGCCATGGTTTTGGCGAGGTAATAGGCTTTGAGGCTGTACCAGTAGTTCAGGTGCTCTCTGAGAAACACTCCCATCTCCAGGGGAACTGCAGAGAACACAGCTTGTTAAATCAGATTGTCAGGGGGCAATAACAACACAGTTCATCCGTATCTAATCCTGCACTGCTGCACTTCCATGGTGGGACTGGAATTCTCAGGTGTTTGATGGAGCAGCCAAAGTTTCAGTGATTTGTAATGAAATTCAAGAGGTCAGCCCCAAAAGCTGCTCACTGTTCAGATTGTGGACCAGACTACTCAGATGACCTGAACCTCCCTTAAAGGRGAGTTTTCAATTAAAACTGGTGACAAAACTGAAGTAACAGCATTMCCAAAGGAAATATGAAGCAGTCCATTAGGCAGGAGTTTGCTTCTGACACCACATGAATAAGCTGATTTTATGCAGAATCACAACCTGGAATCCCCAGGGCAATTATTCCAAACTCCATAGCTCCAACCACAAGATCAGGGCATGGCTGAGATGCACTGGGATGAGCAGAAATTCCAGTCCAGGGCTGCAACACCGAACTGCCTGAGCTGAGAAACTCTGGAAAAACTGGGGAAGGAGAAATGCCCCAGGCTGAGCCTCAACCCAGCAGTGCAGCCACAGGGGCAGATTCATGAAGCACAAATCAAACCTTACCTGGCACTAAACAGACCCACCCCAGCCCCCTCCCACCTTCCTGCAGCCCCTCCCCGTGCTGGGACAGTGCCAGGCACTCACAGGTGAGSACTGTCGGCATCAGCGCGGCGAACATGAGGAACAGCATGGAGAAAAACAGGAATCCCGAGTTGCTGAGGACTTTCTTGGCCTCGTTGCCAATGCCCAAGTAGAGCAAGCCGATGAGCAGCCCRATGCCGATGTGGGAGGTGATCCGCAAGTGCGTCAGGACCTGCGGTGGGCAAGGAGGGGAGTTTGTGGTCAGAAACAGCAGCAACGTGGCTGGAGCCAGACAAAAATTGCAGAAAAGGACACTGCTGTCCAGAAGAACTTATACAGAAGTCAGTGAATTTGGGTTGGAAGGGGCCTTAAAGATCATCCAGTTCCAACCCCCTGCCATGGGAGGTGCTCATTTCCTAATGGCAAACTTCAGCTAAAAAAAAAGATGAGCTTCCCAGTTTCAATAAGACACATGGAAACTTCTTCCAGGTAATATAGGAAGAAACTAAAAATGCTGCAGCCTGAAACCTCTCTGTCTGACCATGTCATGGAGCCACTGGCTCTTATTCGTCAGGGGAAGGAGACTTTCTCTCCGAGTAAAAGATAAATTTCCCCAGAGCAGAAGAGAAGCAGAAAAGGCATTTCAGGCTTGTATAGACCAAAGTGACTTCATCAGGCATAAATTAGCTTTCTGTGCCTTCTCTGCAACACAGAATTCCCACAAGAGGCTGGGAAGAACAGAACAAATAATAACATTGGAAACAACTGCAAGCCTTCAGAGTTGAGCAGGAAAAAAAAAACAACTTAAAACCAACACTGTTCTTCAATCTGTGCATCAGAAAATCAGATATTGYTTCCCCTGATCTTAATTCATTAACATAATTAATCCTTGTTGACAAATGCACTTGCAAAAGGCAGCAAGGGAAAACAAGTTATGGCAAAGAAGCAAACGTTTTCTCTACCAATTTTCTGTTTCCAAAAATGAAGACTTTAAGTCTTAACTTTACATCACATTGAAATTAGTATCTCTGCCATCCCGAATTTTCTGGRAAACCTAATTTTGTGCAACTTCTCACTCACTTTTCAGTAGGACTAATAACTGTATAAAGGATCTGCCAGCACAGAGGGGATTAAAACTTAAGGTTTTTAGGCCAGGTCCTTCTGAGCACTGTGCAGAGAGCTGCCGTTCACAATGAGGATGGTACAGCGAACAGCAAGACTGAAAGATYAGCCTCTTCCCTTGGAAATTCTGTGCTAATCCTCCTGGAGGGCTGTTGGACAGGACCTTTGAGGTGTGTTACACACCCCGCTGAACAGAGCTTTTGGCTGCAAAAGCTGTTACAAAGCCGTTCTTACCGAGTCCCTCATGATGGTGAGGAAAGTTCTTTTGAAGAGGATGCAGAACTGGGTTAGGCAGCTGGCAGAGAAGCTGTGGCAGCCTTCTGTGGAGGAGGAGTCCTGCAGAAACACATCACCACGGAATAAACCCCTTTCTTTGCAGCACCTCACTCAGTTTTCATTCACAAAAGCCRGCTTGCATCAGCTGAGTGTGCCCAGACTCTTCCAGTGATGGAGGACTGGAATCCCCTCCCTCCCCTGCAGCCCCAAGCCTTGCCCAGAGCTCAGATGCACAAATACCTCCTCAGAGGGYCGGTGCCACAGGAAGGGGTTCATCTCGTGCTCCCCACCCACGTCTCTCTTGTAATCCGTGTCGCAGATCCTCTCCCGCACGGCCCTGACCAGGCGGCCGTTCTGGTCACCGTACTCGCCAGAGGCCACTTCCATAACTGCAAACAGAGGCTTTCATTACTGCTTGGTTCTGCTAACAAAGGTGAAAGCCTTGGTATCAAATCCCCTTGGYATCAAACCCCCTTGGTATCAAATCCCCTTGGTATYAAATCCCTCTGGTGTCAAATCCCCTTGGTGCTGCAGCACTGAACAAAACCAGGATTTTTTTTGGTGCAGGCTTTCAAATGCCACGTGCAAATCCTTATCCATRCAAACAAAATTTAAATGTATCTTTCTATAAATCTTCCGAGAGATCTCTTCGTCCTGGAAGTTAATGAGCCATCTTAGAAGAAAGGCAGTGAATACTGGTAAGAAAAAAATGACAGAACTCTATTTTTGTGGCACTTACTGCTTCTTTGGAACTACGAAACAACACTGAGAAAAGCTCAATGCTCTTATCTGTGCAATAACACGTTGGTACTGCTCGATTTAAAAAAAAAAAAAAATGCTGGATCCACTTTAACTATTATTAATTGCTATGAAACACTAAAGAATATTTCAAACACTAAAGAAATGCTTTATCTTTCATTTCCTGAACCTGGATTTCCATGAGAGAAATACTCAYTGAATTGCACCACTAGATGGCAATCAATTTACTCAGGAAAAGAGAATCTAATTAATTTCATTTTGAATTTTGGTTCATATATGAACACATAAGCATAAGAATGTATGCACAAAAGTATAAACCACACCATGGTCAACACTACCCTGAGGGTGCTGATGAAATACAAAATAAATGAAATAAATTATTCRGGTTGTCCTTACCAAAATCTGCTGGGTTGTGGTAGGTTGGGCAATTCAACCCCAAATCTCTCAAGTAAGGGACAAGGTTTGTTACCTTCCCACGGTAAATGCATTGACCTTGACT
>NW_026623811.1:48714-66425 GCF_030028575.1 Malurus melanocephalus | reverse complement strand
AGATCTGTCACCACTTGAAATTAACTTTCCATGGAATTACAACTAATGGAAAATTTAATGCCTGGAGTTAGAATTCTGCACACACTGCCTGCAGCAMTYGGAGCACATTAACACAGAAACACGMTAATTCCAGCCTGTGGCACATGCTGAAAATAGGCAAGGAACTGGAGAGCCAAGCCATCTAATTTCTACACATTAAGGATATTTTGGGCTGGGAGACGAGGCTGGTGAGTGCAGGGATGGAAAGAGAGCTGGGACAGCACAGCAACAGCAAACAGCTTGATCACTCTCATTCTCAGCCACACTGCTGACTTTAAATAAACCTCCCTGCCAGACTGGCAATCTGCAGGAGTTTGYTCACCTGGGGTGGTGTGGGTTTTCTCTCAGCTCTCATGGGTCTAATTTTAATCCTCTAACAGGACTGATGTAAATTTTTATCTAATCTAAACACACGTGGTCCACATCCCATTGGTAGGTGGGAGAAAAGTCCTCCAACTGGCCAAATTTCAACTAATTTTCAATACTGTTTTCAATTATTGTTGTTTCACATGAATAAACTCTTCTCAATTCACACCTGTGTATCCAGGATGAGGGTATGTACTACCAACACTGCAGACATTGGCACTGCAGCTTTCCTGCTTTTATATTGATATMATTCACTTTAGTGACAGCCTTGTGCACAGGAGCAGGGCTGGGTGAAGACATGAGAATCACCAGAGCAATAATCACAATTCACAAATCTAACAGCCAGATTTTTAACAAACATTACACATAAATAAAGGAAAAATGGAAAAAAATCTAATTAAAAAGTATGTTTTGCTCTTATTTAATTTCTTTATATAGTTTGTAGCCATGGACTAGAATTATTGATGGTTTTGATTAATGAGTGTAGCCCRGAAAGCAGAACCTCCCTGCACTACACATGGGAGCAATACCTGATCAAAGAGCTCGAAGAGTTTTGCACTGGGCTGGTGAATCGTGCAGATGATGGACCTGCCACCCTGGGCCAAAGCCTTCATCAGAGAGACCACCTGAAAACACGATGCACTGTCCAAGCCACTGGAAAAAAAAGAAAAAAAAGGAAGTTTGTTATCCACAAGCACCGCTCAAAACTAGCACGTGTGTTTGCTCCTCAGCCTCTCATTATTATCCTTTTACAAATTTTCTCTGTAACAGTTTAATTTTATCATATGCCAACCTTATGCTTGTATTTCTCCATCAGGCTTTTAATTAAGTTGGAGGCATGCCTGAGAATGAAAAAGAGTATTCTCTAAGCTGCCTTAAGGGACTTCTGCATTTWAGGGCTGCAGATTTAAACGCTCCCAACTTTAATGAATAGATACATATTCAAGGCTTTGCCAGCCTCCTYCCAGACTGATCACATCCATTATCAAAAGTCACATTTTTAAATGTTTATATTCAACCTGTCTTTGCTAGGAAAAGAAAATCCAGGCCACAATATTTTCCTCTCTCCCTTCCTGCTGCAGTTTGTGTCTCCTTTAAATATTATTTTACAGCCCCAAGTCCAGCAGTTGCAGCAGTGACCCAAAGCACTGAGCACCCAAACCAAATTATTTCTTGGCCTTTTTCAGTACTTGCAGGCAACACAAAATGAGTCTTTCCCAAGGATTTAAGAGGTGAATAACTTTTCTGCAGCTCTGTTCTACTCTGTAAAGCTGTGTTTGTCTATTTTTAATGTCTGGCCCTGGAATACCTGGTTGGTTCATCGAAGAACATGACAGGAGGGTTGTTGACSAGCTCCAGAGCGATGGCAAGGCGCTTCCTCTGGCCCCCAGAAAGGCTCCCAGTCCTCGTGTTGGCACAYGTCAGCAAACCGAGGGCTGTCAGGATTTCCTTCACCTGGAGGGAACAGAACATTYCTGGTTAGAACATTGAAAAAAATCCCACCCAGCCTCCTCACCAATTCTCCTGGAGATCGTGAACCAGCTTGCGGCTTCGTTCTGTCACCCACGCACCCAAAGCCTTTCCCCATCTCATGTAGCATTTATTAGGCTCAGTGTTAACAGCCAACCATTCACTGTCTCGACCCAAATTCTGCTGGTTTGTCCTGCATGACCTCACTCAGCAAAGAGGTGAAAAAGGAGTGGAAATCAGTTCCTGTGCAGCTGTGTATTTATGGGTACGGCACGGACATCAAAAGAGCTTTGCAGCATGTKAAGGGGTTTTTACAGAGAGACACCMAGGAGTTTCTTTCAACAGAACTCTGGGGCTGTATCTACAAGGGCTCTGCAACAAAGATCAGTGTTTCTACAGAGCAGTGACCTGTTTTATCTCCTCTGTTCTCCACAGTCTCCTCTTCAAAGTGCAGCCATTGATTTCAAGTGTTTGCGTTCCCCTCAGAGTTAATTCAGCTGCCACAGGTACGCTCAGATGTTTGGGATTTCCTCAAGGCACAGCCTCAGGGAGGGCACAGCTCGTCCCAGGGTTTTTGGGGCAAAAGGAGAACAATCCCAGGCACTGYGATTTTTTTCTCTTTCGGTGACTGTAGATCTGGTCTGGTAGCCYCATATGAGGGAAATAGCACTTTGGAATCAGTAAAAGCATGGACACAAAAATGAGTGAATCCATGATCTATGAAATTTAAAAACTATATCACTTCAAAGGAAAAAAGCAGCCCAGATATTTAACACTTCACTGAAGGACAGGAGACAGAGCCCATCATTTTTAAAAGCATCAACTGCTTGGATGGAGGCAGTTTTCCAGAAAGAAAACTGCCTGACCTGCTGAAAACCTGGTGAGACCAACCAAGGCTTGACCCTTTGTTTGTCCTGATATTGATTTCCAGGAGTTCCCTCTCCCAGTGAGAGGGAGTGAAAAAAAAACAGAACAAAACCCTTTAATCCTTGTTCTCAGAGAGAAAAGCCCAACCACCCCATTCCCTTTAGGGAATCCAGGGCCCAGGCAGCACAACCAAGGTCAACCAGAAACAAAAACTATGGCTCACAGGAGGATTTTCACTTGTGCCTGCTTCAAACAAGAACCTGCAATCCTGCAGGCACAAKTGTGTGAATTCATAACATTTGTCTACAATAAACATTTACTCTCCAATTTACAACAATAAAATGAATTACCTTCTTCTGCACAGGGTGGTAACACTAACCAGAAAATCCTTCTAATGWGTGCTGAATAAACACAGCACAGTTTTTTTCCTCAAAGAGTTGTTTGTAATTACAGTGACAGTGTGAATGAGTGAATTAACTTGCTTGGCCTAACTTTACTAATGTGTAAATGAACCAAGGCTTCTAAAGTACAACTAAATCAACAGATGTTACTATACAAATCTATTTTCCAATAAAAAAAATAAAAAAAACAAAACCAATCTGTGTTTACCAAACATAAGTTGATTCCTGTAAGTTTCACTCTCTGATTTTCAAGGATTTTCTCRAGTCTGAAGAAATGCCAATTGCTCCAATTTGGAAATCAGTACAGACAAGGGGGCAGTCAGAAAAAAAAAGCTGTTCTACCTAGGAAGTTGCCATAATCTTCATATTTCAGGAAAAGTTGTACTTTTCCCCATGGATGGGTGAGAGGAGCACAGTTCCTAGTGCAGGTCCAGCAGGGTGATTTATCTCACCCCACATGAGATGCCTGAGCTCTTGTGGAAGAGAATCCAAGGTGCTAGGGTACATTAACAGGAATCCTGCAAAACCTGTGAATTAATTTCAGTGAATCTTTTCCAGTTTTGCASTCTCATACTGAAAGCAGTTTTCATGGAGACTGCAGTAAACATTCCCTCCTAATGACACGTGTCAACCTTGAGGTTATGATTTATTCTGTCATTGCAAGTCCAGTGCAATTCAATATTAGAAAAAGAATGACAGCTTTACAGAGCTCACTTCATGGCTCTTTGGCATCCCCAAAATTCTGGTCTGATGGGCAGTGTACATACCATTTCTCTCCTCCCTTCATCTTTCTCTTGWAGCTTCAGATGAGCAGATACCTGGAAAGCAAAAGAAAGGAATTCGATTTTAAACTGCCCTGAGCACCAGTTACAGCAGATACTGCAGGCACAACACCCCAAGGAACCATTTAAACAACTTCTTTCAATACAGTCAGAAAATCAGACCTTGAATCACAAAGTTCCAGTCACAAACATCACATTTTTCTGWGCAGTAAATAAGTCTGATTTGAGTCTGATTTGATTGAGCAAAGCACCTGACAAAAAGCACATTAGAAAGAAAGGCCACTCTGCAAGTCAAAGAGCTTGAGAGGAAGACGGGGGAATCACATATTTTGCACATCCAAAATCTTCCCAGGCAACACTGAAAACACATTTCATTTGTGCTTCATCCATATCCTGAGGATAACTGAACTCTGCCATTCTCCAGGATGCAAACAAGTGAGCACAGGATGCAAACAAGTGAGAAATAAATAATCTTGTCAAAGATGTCATCTGCTGTCCTGAGAGGCAGCTCCAAAAAACATCGTGATTAACCTTTATTAAAAGCAATTAAATTGTTAAGTAATTATTTTTTGTCAGAGCCTTGATTGATTAATTTAGACAGCAACTGTAATCTGGGCCCAATTCTGCAAAAGTGGTCCCGTGGGATTCTGAYGAAAACACTCAAAGTAAACAAAAGAGAAGAAAAGCTTCCCCGCAGAAAGGAGCCTTTGCAGAAAATCAGCCACATAAAAGATAAAAGCTGCAGTGATTTTTTCTGGCCTTAAAATTTGTGAATTGATGCTGACACACAGTGAGCAAACTTAGCCTTATTTTGATATTAATCTCTGAAAAAAAATGGGCTCATTTCCCAAGTTAAATTACAGCCACTTCTAGATTAGCTGGTCAAGCTGGCCATTCATAAACTTTTGATTTTATGAAAAACAGTAACAAGAATTTACACTGTCTGTATATCTTGGACTTACTCTGTTCCTGACTTTTTTCCCCTGAAGAAGTGAAGGAGATTTTATACAATGCCTTTATTTTTAAAAMGGCACAAAAGAGAGATCACACTGAAGAGTAAATTAAAATTTTCAGTCAGAACATGGAAAATGGGGAGAAAGAGAGAGATGAGGTTACTCATCCACCACCCGAGCAAACAGATGGTCCCTACAAAGGCTCATTTGTGAAGAATTTCAGGTTCCATTCTCTACGAGATCCAAGGGGCAGACACTCAGATCTCCTCCCAAATCCTAATGCTGGGCACAAATTGGAAATTATAAAGCTAAAGAGTCCCTAGAAGTATGAGCCTGAAATGGAACTCAAGTCATCCCCAAATCCCAAGAACTGTCATTGAGCAGGATCAGACAGAGATCACAGCTTGTGACACCGCCAGGAGTGAGATCAAGAGCACAATACAAACCATTTCCCATTTTCCCCTGCTGAGATAAATTAGAGCAAGAAACAAAGCTCACCATCATGGCTTCCTGGACAGTGAGGTGGGGAAGGAGCATGTCATCCTGCATGATGTAGCAGGAGACTTTGCGGAAGGAGCGCAGGTCACGGGGCTGCCCGTTGATGAGGATTTCCCCTTTCATTCCCGTCTCTCTGAAACCAAACAAGAAAACAGGAGGAGGTGAATCCTGCCCTCACTTGTGCTACCACATGCCTGAGCATGTGGAAATCTTAGGTAGTTATTGCCACTTTGAAATAAAATTGATAGACTGGATAGAAATCCATTCATTTCATGATTTTGGTTTCTTTCATACAAAGCTTTGCGCAATGTCGCTGAAAATTTTTCTCCAAGGTAGTACRAAATATGTGCTGTCTTATATAAATGTCTGAAAAAATATCAAGACATTAAAGTAGGGAGTTTTACGTTCCTCTGTCCTGTTCCTTATGCCCCAAATGACAACAAGACAGAGACACTTTGGCCATAMAAGATGGGATTTAGAAAGATGAAGCACAGCCAGCTTCAGTCACTGCCATTTGGTCAAGAAGATATCAACATTATGAAGTGGTGACTAAAAAAGAGTAGATTTTTCAAGTGTTTATGTGATTTAGAAAACATCACAAACACAAGACACTGAGTCAGATTTGTTACACAGCCAAAAGAGGAGATTTTTCTTTATGTGTGTTTTTTTGGATTTTAAATTGCTTCTTATTTTTGGATCAGACCTGTGAAGATATAAATCCCAAGTGACCAGAACACAGAGGGAAAAATATAAACTAGAAGAATCTAATTCAAAATCTTTGAAGTGCCTGTTTTTGACAAACTCCAGGCTAAATTTTCTTCTGCTGTTGTCTCCAAGGAGYCCTCAGGCTCGGTGATCTTCTCTTAACTCGATTTTCTTTGGTACTGACCTGTATCCTGCCAGAATATTCATAAGCGTTGACTTCCCAGCTCCTGAAGGACCCATAATTGCAACGAGCTCCCCACTGCTGAACTTCCCTGAAATTCCTTTCAAAAGGGTCTTGTAACCTGGAAGAAGAAAGAAAAGTTCACTGAACCCTTCACAATCACATCTAGGGAGCAATGAAAGTTCATTTCCACAGAGCATTTAATGTCAAACAGATGTTAACAGGTTGAGGTTGATGCCAACATCAGCACGCTGCAATAATTATCAAAAATAATTATAGAAAACTGAATTTTGAGTTTGACCATCCCATGACACAAATGGTGTGGTGGGATTGCAGGGTCTCACACTCCTGGCTCACTGAGGGATGATTTTCAAACAGGGCCATGAAGCTTTGCTGCCATTCTCTAAGTGTCCTCTAAGGGTATTTTACCAGGGTGCTGCTAAATTAAAATATCCAATACTCCACAGCTAACATGACTACAGTCCTGGAGCAGGCTGCCCTCCAACCACTGCAGTGCCAAAATTCTGCCCTTCCACCAAAACAAAAACTTCTTACACTTCTTGTTACTGAGAGAGTAACAGCCAAAATCTCAAAGATCTTTTCCTTTTTTTATAAGAGAGGTCTGACAAACACAGCAAAAGGAGAACCACAAACCAGATACATTCTCTATAGTTCAGAGGAACTCTAAAGGCCTGTCTAGACARGGAGACTGACCACAATAACTCTGTACAGACGATTTCTAGGGAAATACTRATTCTGGATTAAGAACATGCAGGTTTTCCTCCCATTTAGATTAATCCATTTCAAAATATCATGACACTAGAATTACATCCTCAGGCAAAGATGTTCTACAGTGACACCACCACCTCCTTCAAGTATTTCAACTTATTTCTTAGTTAATTATCTCTGCCTGTAAAGCTTTATTTAAAGCCTAAACKCCATGTTATTCTATGTGTAAACAAACTGCATTCCAGTGAGAATTCCAGATTTGGACCAGTTGCATCTACCTTGCCCTGCATGATTTCCATGTAAAGGCATAAAAAGACTCTGGGAAATGTGAAGAGAACCCTGAGCAGCATTTAAATTTTTCAGGATTTCTTTCCTTTTTTGTTTTTTGGCTTTTTTTTTTTTCTTGCTTACTTTATTTTAACTACCAGTGCTCCCAGTTAAAACTTTAAATAATAAGAAAACATTAAGTAAGGTGTCAAAAAAAATCTCACATGTTGACAATGTTTACATAGCTCAGTTAAAACCAGAACAGAAGAGTGGAAAACCCATTTACATGCCGAGTCAGGATTTGGCAATCCATTTTTCCACACTGGTGGATATGCAGACAGAATGTACATTCCATTTGTAAACTATCTCAGTCCTCTGATCATCAGCACAGGCTGGAGCTGGAGCATGGAAATGATCTAAAAAAAAATCTCATTTTCTGCAAGCTCCTAGAAAAAAAGAGTGGTGGGTTATCTCCTCTTGATTCCTATTTCTTCCTAACTTCATAATTTGTTTTCATCTCCATTTATTCTCTTTAAATTTTCTTCTTGTCTCCATTCCCAGCTCACACTCCTCCTATGCAAACTTTGCGCCAAAAATATTGCCATGCTGCTGTGGGGTCAGCAAATCCTCTTCCCTGAGCCCACCCCAACCCAGRGGGAACTCAACAGCCACAAAAACTCTCTAGAAATATCTGATCCTAAAGTTTTCATGGCAAATATCCTATAAAATGTAACTGACTAAATGAATCAAAATAACCATTTTTTCAAGTGCCTTCTTTTTTTTTGACAGGACAGTATTTTTCACTATAACTCTTGGCCTGGACCTTAAGGAAACAACTTGTTTGGAAGCCATGAGATAGCATGATAATATCAGTGGGTTGCATCTGAAGGGAAAGTGCACAGAACAACCAGATCTTCCAGACATGACAATATTGAATTAAGATGATCTGCAGGGACAAAGTCCTTCACTCCTTCCCTTYGGTCAATGAGGACCAGCTCCCTCCCAAGCCTGTTAAACCTGTGAGRGACTCAAATATTAGAATGTACCTGCAATTATTTGCATTATGCAGCCAGGAAGTAAATACTGCACAGACTTTTGAGGGAGGATAAAAAATACTGCCATCAACGATGGACATGCAACCAAAAAATCAAACTCAGCAGCTGCAAATGTGGTACCACAAATATTATCACCTAAAACCGAAACCTTTCCCCTCCCTCAGTATGACTGTGAGATTTAACATTGGATGCATTAAAGTCACTTTTCCAAACAGCGTTTCACAAATCACAATCAGTTTAACTGCAATATCTCCCCCCTCATGACCTGCACGTGTTTCTGCCCTTCTGATGGAGGTTTCCATTTTAAGTATCCTGCACACAGTGTTAAACCAGAGCAGGATTCATCACACAACCACAGAATCAGCCTGAAAAGGATCTCCAAGATCATCAAGTGCAAGCTTTGACTGATCACCAGACTCTCAACCTGATCAGAGCACTGAGTGCCATGTCCAGWCATTCCTTGAACATCTCCAGGGATGCTCAGGGTGACTCCACCACCTCCCTGGGCAGTCCATTCCAATGCCTGACAACCCTTTCTGTGAAGAAATTMTTCCTGAAATTTTCAGCAAGTAWTTTGCAGTACAGCAGAGAAATATGCTTTAAGAAGAAATAAAGAAACCTCCCCCCTGGAACTATGAATTTTAGATTATGATCCCAATCACTGGCATGTTAAGTCGCTACAAACTCAAACCCATCTCTTCTTTTGRCTGGGAGCGCATAATAAGCTTTTCTATTACAAAGGTTAATTTAGCAAACTCACAAAAAGATTTGACACTGTGGCAGCAGTGTGGTGCCCCAGTATAATCCTTTATGAGGAATTAAAGTCCCTAAGCAACCACAGTTCTTCCCTTTYTGAATATCGAGGCTAATCTTCAACCGAATCAGTTGACCTAAAACTTCTATACCAGGCCACATGTCTTTCACGAGAAACAGATTATGCATTTGGAGGGGATTGTGTTCTCACAGAGCAGGGACTGTTCAACGTCCATCTGCCATAGATGAGGAATTTCTCCCTACTTTTGATCCCAGCCCACCTCGTTTTCTTCAGCCCCTGCAGCAGCAAGGAGTTTGGGTATGGCAGAGTTGGATGGAGGGCTGGACCTCAAAGCCAACTCASCCAAGGTGGGTGCACATCTTGGGCCATTCAGCTCCAGTAGCACGGCACCTTTGCACTGGAGTTACACCAAAAATGAGTTTAGCACTGTGGCTTTCTCGTTTTTCATTTCTCTTAAAACTGTTTCAATTTCCAATGGAAATCAGCATGGAAATCAGCGTGGTAACACAAGAAATTTCACCTCAAATCTTTCGGTTTTCCAATGTCCCCTTCTGAAGCTACTGATGTCATTCCTGAAGTGACATAACCTTTAAAAATACATATTTAGRGGCTGGTAAACGTGGGAATCTTAAGATCAGTTTTCAAGAACTACTTAAAATACGGGTTTGACATTAACACACCACCACGAACCAGAACAACCCCTCAGCAAATTTCTCAGTCCAACCCACTAAAAATAGAACACAGCAGAAAGAATTCAGAGCTCAAACAGATAATTCTAGTGGTGCAAAATTTCTTGGTCTTGATTTCACCTCACAYTACATTCCAGAGCTCAAATGCTTCTCTGGAAAAGCAGAATGTGTTTTGTTTTCCCATGCTAGGATTTCCCGTGAAAGCAAAGGTGAGGCATGGTGATATTTGATCAGATTCCCAGCTGAACCATCTRCCTGGCCTGACCAAACCCCCATTCCAGAGGTGGAATTCCCTCCCTGTCTGGCAGCAGCACAGCAGCCCCTTCTTCAGTGAGTRGACAGAGGTGACCTCGTGTCTGTGATGAAGATTCTAAAGGAGCTCTCCTTGCTCAAATCAACACATTTTTTACTGGTGGAAACAGCAAGGGAAAAATTATTGATGGCTTTATCTGCTTCCTCATGGATTTTGCAGAGATTTGTGGAATGATTTGGTTTTACCATTCCCACAGAAATTACGATTAATCTGGAAAGAAGTAAGCCATCCCTTCCTCATCCTTGGGGTTGGAACTATGCTTCAAGATTTGTCTGAATAAAACCAAAACTCACTCCATCTTCACAGTGAATTTCCTCAGGTAAAYACCACCTCACCACCTTTTGACTGAAACGCTCCATTCATTTACATTTCCTTGCCAGTAATACTCATTTGTCACTCAGAGAAATGTCACACAGGCTCCTGGAAGTTTCTAGGGGTTGTAACCCACTTCTGCCTCCATCAATAGGCACTCAGACCCTGCCTCAGGTCCCGGGTGAGCGCAGCAGGCTTTCCCTGCTCGCCACAATTAGAGCAGGGTTTGCCCTTCCCGATGTATTTGAACTGTTTTTCTTTCATCATAAACCCTTCTGGATTCAGGAAATCGCTGCTGGTGCCCTGCAAGTGCCACTGGCCTGAAATGGCTCAAAGGTTTCCCACAACATTCACTGAAGCAAAAGGTAATGCAGGAAACTTCACCTCTAACATTGTGAGTTTGGCAAAGCTGCAAACAACTGGAAACCGAGCCACAAAGAAATCAGCATTTGGCACTTAAAAATCAACACCAGAGACATCATAACCTGCTCTTTCCACACTCCCTGCCAARCAGAAATGAAGCATTCCTTTATTAAAAATTAAATAATTATACAMGGGTGATATTTCTGCATCTTTTTGTGGCAATATTTTCAGATAGAATGCATTCCTGCYGAGAAATATCCAGCTGGAAATACAGAAGACATCTCTGGCAAGTACTGTGTCACTACCCTGCCTGACTTTAATATTTCCAACAAGCAACACACTTTTTAAACAGTTCCCAGTTTAGAGTTCCATACACAAATTTGTTCTCTTACAGCACTGTCAGCCAAACTGTTCCTTAAATCATGACAAGAAACCGCAGCAATTTCTTGGAACCGTTTTCTGACCCATTAAAGAAACCTCACTGTATTTTCCTATTCTGAAGTTTATAGGTTCAGCCCTCACTTGATTTCCTCTTGTATCAATTAATAAAAAAAACCCGAATCTATGCTGAAGTCCAGGGAATTCTTCAACCTGAAACTAGAGTAAGGTAAAGCGGGATCAAGGTGTCACATCCACATCTTTCCCCTTGAGAAAGGGGAAGATTTTCCTCTTATTAAGGAAAAATACTCCTGGAAAATTCATGACTTTGCTGCTGCCCCCGAGATCCACCAGAGTCACACCTTGATGGCCAAAGGCCAATTCCTGGGTGATGAASTGGACAACAACTGGACAAGAGAGGGAAAACCAGGCTAACTTGGTCCCGTTTCACATTGAAGTGAGAGTTAGTGACTTGTGGCTGAGAGAAAGACCTTGCAGGAGTCCATCCTGAATTGGAAACATCCTCATGTGACCYGTCAGACCTTTCATTTGCAGACTCTTTAGATCCATATCAGAAAACTGAACAGCTGGGAAGTCCTGGCAGAAACTCTGCAGAGCAGCACAAGATGAGAAGCACACACAGAGATAACAGCTCAAGGCCAGATTTGCACTAGAAACATTTGGAGACATAATAAAATATTAGCTAGAAAACCTTCTTTATAATTTTTACGTTGTCATTTTGCATACACACAGGTATAAATATGCCAGCAAAAAAAAAAAAATTTCTGCTCCTCTCAACCTATTACWCACTTTGTGCATTTCAGTCTTTTTCTCACTCCTGAGAAGAAACCACTCTCACAGAAAATCATCATTATGTTTGCTAGAAGGGACTACCCCAATCTGCCTCAGCCAATAGTAAGATGAAGTAAATTGGTGCTCCTCRCCCAAATCAATGTTAGATCAAAGGCAAGGTGTTTCCCTAAGMTGGAATATAGTCAATGAGATGTTTGCCATGTATTTCTAACTCTGCAATTAAACCAGCCTGTGGTTTAATTGCACCGTGTTCCCCACCCACTACTTGAGCACAGAACGCTTTCCTCTCCCTGCGATCAAAAGGGTTTGTTGATGTTTCAGTTTGTAATTCTCTGCTGAAAGGGATTATCTGTATCAGTTGATTATTATTTAAATAATTTGAATGTAAAAAAAAGCCTCTTGACGGGGATTATTTAAATGGARGTTTCTTTCCCAAGCTCCACACTTGAGTTCAAACTAGCTTAAGCTGAAGTGAATTATAGGTAGGGATCCTTGGGAAGGTMAAATAGGCATCTTTAAACTTGGTGGGGTACACAAACAGACTTCCTGACAAACAGAGTGAAAAAATATATTGCTTTAATAACAGACACCTTCCTAATTTTATGCTGCCTTGAACTGTGCCTCTATAAAGCCTGGAGGGACAAAGCCACACGAGAAATAATAAACACATTTAAGGTCACTGTCTACCAAATAAAACCTTCATGTGAACTCATGTGTCATTGCTTCATGACTTCTGCCACCCACTGTGCATCACAAGTGAATAAACCCCTTTGTCAATCAGTTTTGCACTCCAGTTTTGGAACCAACACATCCCCATATTTCTGTTCTGTTCACACAGACGCTGAACAATAGGATTTTCCATTGTCTAAGCTCTGAGCCCTGCTTTAGGACAATTAAGGGAATTTGCAATTGTAATGTATTCTTGTACCTTGCCTCAGAGAAACGACCTTCGTTATGTAAATGTCTATGAAACAGCATGCCAGGCACCAAAACATCAGGACAGAAAGGGCAGAAAAGATAAGTGAGTGCTTGAAGTAACCAAATCGAGTTCCTCTGCCTCACAGAGTTCATTCCAGCTCAGAAACGAGGAATTCATTCCTCTCTCAACCTAAAATAATAAGTCTTTCAGGCTTTACAAAAAAAAAAAAAAAAAAAAAAATCCCCCTATGGGCAGCAAAGCTCTTTCTTTGTAGTGGACTAAACTGCATTTCTTAATATAGCCCACAGCCAGGCCTTCTTAAACATCTTGCACTTGATCTGCAGGCGATTTCCCACTTAGCGGTCATGGGGCGGATTAGTCACAACTCAGATGCAGGGCTTAGCCCGTGCCCACAGCCAGGCTTGCAGTGCTCAATCTCCCTAATTTGACACATCTGCATGGTTGGTGCTTAACCTGAATTCATTTGCAGGGCCCATAAATTACCAGTGGGTAGCAACCAGTACAGCAAACAGGTGATTAATTCTGATTATTTTGCATTCTTCTTCTGGGAAGGGATAAATAACCCTTTGGAGGCACCTCTCTCTTAACTACAGTGGGGGTTTAGGACAATTAGTTTAGGTGAGACATCAAACCTCCTGGTGCTGTGAGAAATCCCATCCATTGCCAAGAAAACAATGACTGATTTTGGTGATTTTTTTGTGGTTTTAAATGTCAGTTTGGTCATGGTCTCTGCATGATTGCAGCAATCGAGCACAGCAGTTGCACACTCCCAGTCTTCAGGCTGGATTGGAGCTCCCCACCTTCAGATGTTCCCTGGGAACTCATCAAGAGGAGCAGCCTGGCCATGTTTAGGATTTACAAAGGTATCAGATGCTGTGTTTTGACTCTGACACTTGTTGACTTTGCACTCTGATAACTGGGGACAGTTCACACATTTTTTTCTTCAAGYCATCCACTGGCTCGAGCACACAGCCCTGTGCTGGTGGCACTGGGCACAAACTTGATCAAAACATCTCATCTGGAAAACCCGAATGTGCTTTGGAAGATAGATATTAATTAAAAGCTAAACATTTGAGGACAAACTTAAAAGCAGGTTTTGAGTTTTGTTTGTATGAATGCCTAATATTTGACACCAGTGCACTTCATTCTGTGGAAAGTCAGAAAAAAACACAGTAGACCAGAGTCTAAAGAGCGACTGTGAGCCCACAAGCAAAGATTTATGACAAAAAATCCCCATTAACTCTAGGTCATGTTGCATAATAAAAGAGAAGGATGAGAAGATGGCAAACCAGGCATGAAACTGAGTTCTAGCACAGGGAGAATCTTAAACCAAGCTGCAGATTATAAAGAATCTGAAAAGTCCTTTAATTTCATTGTTCTCTCAGATCCCTGGACTAGATATTAAACTGGATGTGACAGTTCACATTGTGCAGTCAAAAAAGCAGAAAAAGCCCTGACTGAGTAAAGATTCCACTCCTTTGAAACTCTGAAATAAGAGTTCTGTTCACCATGCTCTCTCTCTATTATCCTGGCTGCTCATCACATTATTTTAGTATCTGAATGCTGCTCTTCTTCAGAATAACTAATTAGATATGACACTCTGTCAGGCTTGCAAGCTCTGCAACCCCCTAATTTTGAGTTTGAACATTTAAATATATGACCCCACTCCCCTTGTTTGGAGAACCCACAGCTCCAAGGGACAGAAAACTGAAGTGTTTGCAGGTGGGCACAGAATTCCCAGATTTTCTTGAGATGTGTTACTCCAACAGCAGGGAGGAGCAGAGGAAATGTCAGCAATATCATGGGCAAAGTTCCTCGCTCCTGCAGCTACTGGTCACCCTCCCCACCGAGCTGGGACATGGATGGGTTTGTCCCAGTCCCCTTTGATTCTATGTTTTTTATGGTTATGACCACAGCAGAAGCATCTAAGTAACCTGTATTTCCTTGTAATCACCTTTTCTGCCTTTATTTGGTCCTACAGCAGAGTTACAGCCTTCTGCTGGGGTTTGCAGGATGATTACCATTATGTGGGTCCTGGGGTCTTATTCTTATTCTTATTCTTATTCTTATTTTTATTCTTATTCTTATTCTTATTCTTATTCTTATTCTTATTCTTATTCTTATTCTTATTCTTATTCTTATTTTCCTATTCCTATTCCTATTCCTATTCTTGTTCTTGTTCTTGTTCTTGTTGTTAGTTATTGTTGTTATTGTTCATATTGTTGTTATTGTTGATATTGTTGTTATTGTTGTTATTGTTATTGTTGTTTTTGTTTTTATGTGACATCCACGCTCAAGATGCAGTTCCTGTTGGTTTTTCTGTGGAAATGTTTCTGCCTGAGAGATTAAAGCTGCTCCTGTTCCCTCCACAGGCACACAAAGCCATATGCCCGCAGCCGGGGATAGAGAATGACAATTAAATAGGTCAATGAACGCAAGTAACCTCCCAACAYGAACGCAAATAAATCTCTACTTGCAGCAGGACCTGATGGCTCCAGAAGCACTATTTACATGCTGAAGCACTTTGGAGATCTGGGACATAGCTTGTACTTTGGYTGCACAGAAAATAGCTACCCTAATTTAACTTCAACCCTTAGGAAACATGAAAGGAGGAAAGAAAAAAAAAAAAAAGTATGAATGACGCAGGGCTTCATCCTTCTTCTGAATCTAGTAGATTTGTCCTATCCAAGCAATATCCACAGACTAATCTTTGTTGATAATTGGTTTTTGCTGCCTTTTATTTTTTTTTAATTGCCTTTGTTTCTGTTACTTGAGCAGGCAGGAAAGGTCTCTCCTGACAGAGAAAAGCCAGCCCAATTTGCAGTGAAAGGCTGACACATTCCCTCGAATGACAAACCCAAGTCACGAGCCTGAGACACCGTCAGATGGGAGCTGTTTGCAGATGACAATCAGGCAGAAAGCAATTTCTCATAATTGCAGTACCTTTACACCTCAAAGTACAAACAGTGTTATTCACAGTTTTACAAACAAATAAAACCAGAACTCTTCCCAACAGCCCTTTCCTTAAAAAAAAAAAAAAAAAAAAAATTTCAAGTAGGAGATATTCTGAAAAATCCCAGCAGCTGTTTTGAAAGGAGCTGCCCCATCTGCCTTCACTGCCAGGCGTGGATCCAGCTGGGTCACTCTGCAGCCGGGGACACAGAAAGCCTTCCTCCCTCAGAGAACACAGCTCTGGCTCTCCTGTGCTCATGTTGGGAGTCTCCTTTCACTGGGAATCTTTCCTTTCCTCCTCCCAGCCTCTCCCCTCTCACCTGCACCCAGAGCAAGAAGGTGGGAAGAGAAAATAGCAAAAGTAAAGCTTTGTTTCTTTCCTCCTGCCCAGCTGTGTGAGTGTGGGAGAGGAAGCCCTGGGGCTTTCCAGAGTTCCAGMAGAAGCAGCTGAAGTTGTTCAGCATCTCTTTCCTCCAGACCAGACCTCATGGCAACATCTGGTCTGAAGAACTTGGTGCATAAAGAAAAGCCTTCCCTAATAATTCTGTGCAAATCTTCATCACAAACACTGGGTTAAAATGGAATGTGATTAAATGTCTCCTATGAACCCCATAGCAAAAAAAAACAAAAAAAAAACCCTTACTTTTTCTCAATTAGAAATAGAGTTTTGTCTAAAACACACCTCTGCCACAATTCACATGCTYGCAAGACAACACTTTGTTCCCAGCCCTTACAGACACGAAGAGAAACATTTCTTGGATTTTGAACAATGTTTTCAGTCGTGGCCACTGCAATTTAAAAGCTGACAGAATGTCTGATGTCGAGGAAAAAAAAATAATGGTTCATTAGTCAGCTTTGGTAACTCAAAAAATTACACTTGAATCCCAACAAATTCCATTTTTCCACATCAGTCTTACTCAGCTGCACTAATGRTGAGAGGAACTTCCTCTAAAGAACAGACAATCTTGTCCATCTGACCCTCTGAACAACTTCTACCTCCTCCCACCCCCTCAAACCAATTCTGCACTTCCATCCCCTCACATTCCCACTGCTCCTGTCCCATTCTCTCCCACAAGAAGGTGAGGAATGTTTGGAGCCAGGAGGAGCCTTTGAAACACAGTTGGGAGCGAATATCAGAGGTGTTTTAAAATGTTAATTTTAATCTCATGCACTRAGTCTTTAATCTACTGTACACACCCAGGAGCAGAGACAGAAACTTCCTGATGGGCTCCAAAACTGGGAAATCTCTGTCAGAGGGAGCAGGGGTGGTGTCTGTGTGAGCAGCTGAGGATGGAGCAGCTCTGAYGGCAGCAGGACATCCCTGCTCCATYCCTGCCATATGGACRGCTGGAGCACGTGTCCTGAGACAYTTCTATTTTCAGAAACAGCCACACTGATTCTGGTCACTTCTGCTCCAAACTCTCAAGGCTTTAATGAAATAGAGACATGGGATAATGGATTTATTTTATTTCAGCACTAATCTAGCAATAGATACAACCTATGATCCAGAATGCAAAAATAAAGGGATACCTGAGGTGTGTGCAGAAATAAACCCTGGATTACCTCCAGTTCTCACATTTTACTTAGAACAAATGTTGTTTTCTCTCTCTTCTAGAATATTTACACTAATGAGGTCGCCCAAATTAAAACACTTTTCATTGTCAGCAAACTAAATATAAAATCCTCCAAACAGCACTGAAGCAATTATCACCTTCTGCAGCATGTCAGTGCTGAGTATGYCACAAACAAAAGCCACTGCACAGGGCACTGCTGCTTTGGGAATGGAAATGAGGTGGAATGGGCACCTTTCAGCAGTCTGATTTCGTGTTTGTTTGGTTTTTTTTGTTGTTTTGTTTTGGTGGG
>NW_026623811.1:35902-48364 GCF_030028575.1 Malurus melanocephalus | reverse complement strand
AAAAAAAACCCTAATACATCTTTTTATATATGCACTTTAATTGCAGTATAAATATCATCAATTTAATTTATTTTGATTTGTCAAACTTAAAAAATTAAAATGTACACGTTAAAGTTATTTGAAGTTTAAAAAAAGAAGACGAACTTTAACTCACATTTTCAGGACTTACTAAAATGTCCTGATAATAGGGCATCAGAGCCATTCAGCATTTTGGAAATCCCATCTTTGTGAAATTATCTATGGAATTGTTACTGAAGCAAGGTGGGAAGTCATATCTTCCCACAGAAGTGTCAAGGTGGGAAGTCATATCTTCCCACAGAACCCATTCCACTATGGGTTTCCAGCTTATTCTGAGGCAGGGAGAAAATACAACTTTGGGTTTTGATGGGGGATTTTTTGCTTGGTTGTGTTCCTGGCAAACCAGTCAGTAACAAGTTGCTCCAGAGGCCAGTGGAACCAATGAGGTGAGGATGATCCAAGTTTAAATCCTTGGGTCAGATCAAGGACTCCAACTTGGGTCTCTTAGGGTTTCAAGAGCCCTGGACATCCACTCAGCTGGGTTTCCCCTCTTCCTAACTCCAAAGTCCTCAACCAAACAAACCTCCTGCATGAAAATGCAGTCAGAAAAAAATTACAGCAAAGAAACAACGTGTTTCTACTCTAATGCACTGTCATTTTCCAACAAAGAGAGGATATTGAGAATTTCCAGAGGGATTTTTGTTATAGGCTCATCAGGAGGCCCTCTGTGTTCACAGSCTTTTCCCTGGTATTTTTCACTCCRCATTGGTTCATTTCCCAGWAACAACTGTAACTTCTTTTGACACTTTCTGTCCTTCTTCACAATTAGGTYATTCAGCTGTTCAGCGAAGAGGCAAAGGGTAAGCTGTATGCTGATTTAAACTGGCTGATCCAACTGGTCTAATTAGAGAGGAGAAATTTGGTAGTAAAAGCAGCTGCTTCCTCCACAAACTGGAAGTCCATCAAAAGAAATGAGCTATTTTAATGGCCTGAAGACTGATGTGTATCATTAGTAAGAGGGACACGCATAAAAAATGTTTCATATTTCTCATATCCTTCTAATTAGATGTCTCTGTAAACCATATTCCAAACYATATTCCACATCTTCTCTCCCAAAGTCAAGGCAACACGTTCCCATTTTTTCCTGACCACCAACTAAACTGACATTAAAAAAAAATGTTGGTTGGATACATTACCAGAAAATTTAACTCAACTTGTCACTTGAGGTTTCTTTATTCCCTTATTATATGATGGGAATTATTATATTTGTATTGGTGGTCTACTTATACTTTACTACTTCTGTAAATCATTTATCTCTGCTACCTATGAACACACCAGTAAAYACAGAAATAAAGAGGAGATGAAGGGTCCAGGATGTTTACACAGTTTTCCTCACAAATACTGTCACTTCAAATGAAATAATRAAGAGACACAGTTAGAAGAATATCCATGTCATCTCAAAACATGCTTTGATCCTAAAAATCCCAGGCACTCTCCACACTCAGCTCCTGCCAAACAAAGCAGAACCACTAAAATCAGTACAGCAGCACGGGTTTTTGGTGGTCCAGAAGCTGACACAGGTTCAGGGATCAAAAGCAGGGATTCCTGACATGGTTGCATGTCTCAAAAGACTGGAAGATGGAAACCTTCCATGTGGGAACATGGATGTATGGGGAACCCAAAATCTCAATACAGTGACTTATTTTATGGGTTAATTTCATTCTTTTTATTATTTTACTTATTATTTTAATTTATATTTGTGGTTTTATTTATTATTTTTGTTTATATTTATTATTTTATTGACTACTTTATTATTTTTCCATTTTTTTATTGCTTTATTTTAACCAGCTGCAAATATCTAAATGCAAACATTTAATGTGAGATGTTCTACTGGGTCTGGCTGGGACAGTGAGAATTTCCTGCAGAGCAGCCCCCTTCAAGCAATTCTGGAGCTGTGGCAGGATTGATAACACGCTGTGTTTTGGCTTTTGCTAGGCAGGGCTTGCACAAAATCAAGGTTTTCTTGTTTTACAGTAGCCTGAGCTGTGCCAGAAGCTGGGAGGGGRCACAGGCAGCTTGGCTGCACTCATTAAACTGCCCTGATCATCACCCACAAGTTTTCAGCTTTTGCTTTTCTCTCCCCTGTTGTGGGGACACTGAGGGAGTGGCTGTGGGGATGCTCAACCATCCTCACCACAGCCATCAGCTCAGGAAATGTGGAGATTCTCTGGTCTTTTGGATGAAATTCATAATAACCTACACTTCTCTGTCCATCAGTGAAATCTTTTGTCTAAAAAGCGATCCTAGGTTGCTGTCCGATTTGTACACGTGTTCTTAGACAGCAGAAATTCATGGATTCAAAGGAGAAGCATTTCTGCTGCTAGGAGAGGTCTGGAGAATTGGGATTATCCAGCCTGGAAAGGAAAAACCTTTGGTCTGATCTAATTGTGGCCTYCCACTGCCTGAAGAGAGCTGAGCAGAAAGATGGAAATGGACTGTCTACAAGGGATGGAGTGACAGGACAAGGGGAAGGGGCTTCAAATTTAAAATAGAGTAGATTTAGRTGAGATAATAGGAGGAAATTCTTCCCTGTTAGGGTGATGAGGCCCTGGCACAGGGTGYCCAGAGAAGCTGTGGCTGYYCCTGGATCCCTGGCAGTGYCCAARGYCAGGCTGGATAGGGTTTGGAGCACTCTGGGATGGTGAAAGGTGTCCCTGCCCATGGCAGTGGTTTGGAACAAGATGATCTATCACTTCCCTTCCAACCCAAACYATTCCATGATTCTAGGAATGTGTCCAGCCTGTTTCTCACTCCTGTGAGACACCTGGGGAAAAGTTTGGTCTATTCCCTATCAGGTACAACAGCTCATGCAACCCATGCTTTTAAAAATACCTTAAAAATAAATAATGCCTTAAAATAACTTCAAATTCATTGTAAGATGAATTACATGCAGTAATAAAGCAATTGTAGTCTGCCAGGCTGCAGACAGCTCTCAGGGCAGCGTGCTCAGTGCCATATGGGCAATGCACAAGTTCAGAGTTCTGAAGCAATTTTTTCTAAGTGTCTGTGACAGAACAGTAATAACAGCTGTAGTCTGTGTGCAAATGGAAAAATAAGCACCTCTAATATTGCTGGGTTTGATTTCAGTGCTGGCTAAATGGTTTTGATCATTTTGTGCCAGTGATGAATGCACCACCTGTGTCTTTTTCTGTCCTGGTGCCAACAGGTGAGATTACCTTRTTCTGACAGGGGCTGAAGCAATCTGGATAACGACACAAGTACAGAACACTGCTCCCTTACCACATCACAACATTTTCAAAATATTGCCATGTTTTTAAGTTCCTGTACGTATGTGTTAAAACTGAGTCACTGCTCCACTTCCAGTGAGGACCTGAGTGAAACCCAACACTCTGCTTTTAAGTTCACCCCAACAGATGAATCTCTGCTTCTTGTACTTGTAATATTTGCAATAGTCCTTGTGTGTTTGCAGCTGATATTGCTGTTGGCACAGCAGCCCCCACATGCCCTGGTCCCACGTTMTTTGGTCTACTGACATCAAATATTAAGCTCAAGATCTTGGAGCAGGGACAGAATCTTCCCTACTCAATTCCTGTCTCCTACACTCTCCATTTATTTGCTGCTGATAAATTGTCCTTATACAACTGAAAGGTTTGCTATCATTTCTGCAGCACTGCTCCTAAGACCCTTGCATGCCAGCAAAGCCATGGTCACACCAGGATTAGCTTCACATAAAGTGGTTTATCCAAAACATATAAGAAAAACTAAAATTTGGCTTTGCCCACAAAAATCCCACCATCTGTTAGATTAGAATAATGCTTGGGGAAARGTGCACAAGGCATGCTCTTGTAGAGGGGTGTTTAAGAGGGGTGTAGAGGTCTGACTTAAACCACAAAGCGCCTTCAGAACTGATGCAGAAGCAAGGGCATAGAATAGGGCATGAGTCCTAAAGTACATAACCCCAAGAATGGGACCTGGTCTGGTGGAAATCGCAGGGAGGACTCTAAACCAGACCCTCTCCTCACAGAATTCCAGCAGAGCTGTTCTGCTCCTGTCCCAGCAGCCCAGGGGCAGCACAGGCAGGGGTCACCCACAGAGATCACCCCTGAACGGGTGGTGCAGGGGGGCAGAAGCCTCTGGAAGCAATGCACACRAGGAGAACACTCCAGTGCCTCTGGGGGGGTTTACATCTGTCACTTTTTCCATCTTGCAAAGCCGCAAAGAAAATGGTGTAGGTGGACGGCTCAAGATTGCTCTTCTCAAAGGCTCCCTCCTGAAATGGGTGCCCACGCTCTAATACTGACTAAGCTGCTGGGCTTTGCTTCTGATCTCATTAGATAATGATACTGCAATACAAAAGGAGAGGTTAATCTTGACTATACCCCCAATCTCCTTTCCTTGTGTACAGCTGTAAACACCCTGGAAGCATTTGRAGACACCCCTTCGTGTGTGGTTTTGGCGCCGGCGCTCGCACAGAAGGGATGGGTGGAATGCTGTGGATGGGGGAGCTGGAGGAGGGGAGACAGGTGGGAGCATCTTCTAAAACACASTGGGCAATTCATACAAATCCTGAGATGTGGGAGTGCCAGGGTGGCCAGCAGAAAATGCCAGTACAGCTCTTGTCACCCTTATCCCACCCTCCTCACCTCTGTGACGAAGAAGCCACGGAGAACTCCTGCTCACAGCCCTGAGATGTGTGAGGGGCACACAGCGTGGATGCTCTCCAACCACAAGCACTCAATATYCTCTCTGTTCCCTATTCCCTTTCCCACATCAGAGGTGCTCAGGGAAGGCAAATGCAGTCATAAGGGAATGTGGGCACCCACCGTGTGCAGAGAGCTCCTCCTGGGAGATGCCCTCCAGCTGTGGGTCTGCAGTGCTATTTGCCTGCCTGGTGCAGGTGAGGAATGCTCCTACTCCCCACAAAAACCAGCCAGAAGAACATCTCTACCACAGCCCTGTGCTCTGCACCCCTCCCGCTGTGTCTCTTGCAAATCAAAGCACATGATTGTACACAAACTCTCAGTTTTTCCCTTCTGCACACCAAGAGAATCAACTCCCTCAGCTTTCACCAGAAAACCACTGTTTGAGCAAACAGAAGTAGCAGGCATTTATCTGGCATGTAAACACTCTCTCCTTTACACCCAGCAGGAAAGCCAGCTGCAAAAATGCCCTGYTAATGAGGAAATTCAGGCAATGATGTCGGCAGTTACAAACCGGCAAAATTGCCCAAACAGGTCTGAATTGGACCCACCACGGTCACACACGAGAGCTCCAACCAATTCTTACAACTTCAGAAGGAAACAAGAACAAAGCACAAACAATCTGATTACGAGAGAAATGGCTGGGAGCAGAAAATTACTCAACTTATGTAATGTAATAAGTCCCTACTGAAAAGCATCTGCAAAATGCTGCCTTTTCTTTGTGCCGTTCTTTACACCACTGGCACTCAGATGAAACAGCTCCCATTTTACACTCATTTTTCCTGCTATTTTAGCCTGTTGTGCTGTTAATCCAGCAGCAACAGACCTGAACCACTTCTTAGCTACTGATACGCTCTTGCTTTTCATTAAAGAAAAAAAAAAAAAAATGAGGTTGCTGCTGCTTTCCCATAATTACATCATCTTGTCACTACAAAGGAGGAGGAGGAATATGCACCTCGATAAAAATGTTATCTTCAAAGTATTTGTTGCAGCGAAACACAGCCGTTTTTTTGTACATAAATAAATATACCTGAGTATATGTGCATACATACATCTAAATATGGAAACAGATATAACCTATAAATATATATATATAAATTTTATATATTTATAACTTGTGTGTGTGTCTATATATATATATACTCACTCATATTTACAGGTGACTCACAGGTTTATATATGAAAGTATATATAAATATATATTAAATATATATAAATATATATTTATATATATTAAATATATATATTGAACATATTTATATATAAAAAGGCAATGCACATACAATTATAACACCTTTCTCTCAGCACTCTGAAAGGGGTTCTTTGATGCTTTCAGACACAACTATATTGGATGGTGTCTGCTGACACATTTCCATCACCATATAAACATGCCTTGCACATTGATGGCATTCAACACTGACAATTAAAATGAACTGCATTTGCTTCTGTATTTTTTTAGAACACAGTTTTAGTAGTGAAACATACATATAAAAGTTTCTTCTGGGTAGTAGGCCATATCCTTCCTTCATTAAACTGTACTCATTTCAGTTAATTTGGTCCAAAATTTTCTATTATAATTTTTCTATCATCATTTTGGTATCATCATTTTTTATCATAAGACAACAGTCCTGGCAGAATGCTGATAACTGTTCCTCAGCTCAACTCTATCCAATGTGTCATTGGTGATTTCAAGGTTCGCTTAGGCCTGTACTTTTAGAGCAGCATAGTATGAACATCTGAGAATAATTGTAGGTTGGCTTTGAAGTTATTTTTGTTTACTGTAAAATGCGTGCCACCTTTTGTCCCAATTCCCTTTGCTTGGGGAGTTTATTTTTACTGCCTGTCAATAAGAATCAGAAGATGAGTGCTAAAACGTCACAGCCGTGCCCTATATGGCAAAGCCCGCTTTATTTTGATTTGTTTGGTTGGTTTTATAATGGGAATAGAATATATGGGATTCAGGAGATTGGTGCCCATACTTCTGCTTCGAGTCTAAAGAGTAAATATGTGAATTATTATCATGTATATTTGGAAGTTTCATCTTTCTTTTGGTGTCCCCAGATGTCACACTTCTGCACAAGACACAATCATTCTCTGTGAACACCAAGCCTGGCAGTAACCCCTGTGTTCATGGACTTGTGGGTACTTCAGGTTGTGTATATCTCCTTCTGCATCATCTTTCATCCAACAGTCACCCTCCTCCAGGGGTGTCTGTTGAGCTCCTCTGGCTGTTTTTGATACAGCAGCTCACACATATTGCCATAACTCAGCCTTTAAGACAGCACAACCTGATTTATTATAATCACAAGAGCAGCAACTCCATTCCCTACTTGCAGCCACTCACGACTTTCCTGAAACTTTCACATGAGAGGGCAAAAATGTGCCTAATGTGAGTTCCACTTCAGTGGTGATTTACACCACAGGGAAACTTTCCGTGGGCTTAAAGAGAGGACTGGTCAGCTCTATTATTTTTAAATTCAAAGCTTAGAAACATCAAATCAGCCAAGAAGGTCTARAAATGGGCTGTGCTGAGCTATGTGATGAAAGGCCAGTCACACTGAGCACTGAGAATGAGTTGAGGCTCAGAGGACACTGCCCCTGGACTGGCCACTCTGGAAATGCTTAAATGAAAGCACAGGAGGAAAAGCTGTTCTGGAAAAAAAAGCCTCCAGAAAGTGTCTACAGGAAAATTCTCTCCCTGGAAAGCTGTGTTTTGCCATGCCATGCAGGGGGACACAGAAGTTTGGGATGATTTAAAACCAGCCATGGGATGGACATGGGAATTACAGAAAGTGAGAACCACCCATCACAGGACATTTGAGGGAATTGCCAAAAGCAGGGAAAGGGATGGATCAAGGACTGAGGAGGAACAGCCCAAAGAAATAGATGGAAATGGGGATTTTAGGGCTAGGAGCATGCAAGGAGGCAGCTACACGTTCTGACAGAGATCCCAATCACTGCACTCCTGTTAACACCGTTCCCAGCTTCCTCACGCGGGAATGCCCTCAGCACTGAGAGCTCCTGGGCAGGAGAAACCACCACGGTCTCCTGCTTTTCAACTGCTGGGGCAAGAGATTGCAAGTCTGAGGGCTTGCAGGTCCAGGGGCCAACAATTGAAGAATGCCAGAATCTGGGCCAGAGATTGGATTGAYAGAGTGTCCAAAATCAGTGGTGGAGAGACCTTTTGTGTTTGCGTGTGTGTATAACCCACAATCAGCCAGCAAGGAGGAGTGGCAGGGACACATTGAGGCAGGGCAGGGTGGTTTAAGTGTCACTGTGTTTAGGAGGGTGCTGGAAAGGCCCTCTGTCCCCCTGCTGGTCCCTATAGCAGGCTGTTCCTGCTGGGAATGTGTGCCCTGCCTCACCACCAGCAGGACCTGGAATTATGGAACTAAGGCTGCCTCACACCGGGGCAGGAGGAATCCCTGGGGTCTCAAAGCCCTACCAGCTCCAGGTACTACCAACACTCTGATTTTACAATCATTATCATTAGGCACTTTTGCAAAGTCCCTGTGAAGAACCCAACAGTTCTGGTTACAAAACAGACCCAACCCAACTGATTTTCCGAAATGCCTCCCATCAGCGTCTTCATATTTGGACTATCAATTTGTTCCTGTGTGCAAATTCCTCTTCAAGCAATTTTTCAAGACTCAGGGTCAGAATGAAAACCCAGGGGAATAACTTTTCCCAGTTAGCTGTGCCCCTCTGTGTTGTCCTTGCCTTTCTGACTCACATTTATCTGGTGGCAGCACAAGGCCTTCACCTCTCCATATGGAGAAGGAAGAGGAGCTCATTCCCAGGCAGCCACCCACAGGCTTCAGCTCTATGAGACTCTAATAGCATTTCAGACAGCCTTGATATTCATATGCAATAAGCTGGCTGAATTCTGTGGCTTTTTGACCCAGAAAAAGAGAATGCCTTTCCTCTAATAGCAAATATTTAGCTTCAATCCCCTTTCTTTTAATTGTGTACTCATTTACCCATTCCAGCCTTACYACACTGGTGTTATTAGAGTGTTTAATTTTCAAAGCACTTGAGGTAATAACTGCATCATGACTAAAAAAAAAAATTATACTAGCCATTCTCTGCTGGTGCAGCCCCATCCACTTGACTGCTTCAAAAGCACCAAACAGATGCAACAGGGCAGGATTTAACTCCATTGCTTAACAAGGGAATTAAAAGCTTCAGTTTGCAGGGTTTTTTTCTTTAAATTTCATATTAACCAGGTGCAGCACTTTATTTGAAACTGCTTTCTTCTGTCTGGCATAAAAGCCTACCCTCTAAARCTCAGCAAGAGACAGAGCACAGGTCCATTCTCATTCACCCAGGAACCTGACCACAGCATATTCTATCTTCTCCTCTCTTTTCTAGCAGATGCACTGCAATGATAAACAACATTTGTCATTACTCAAAACATGCGAAGCTGGAAGAAATATGATTCTTACACAAAAGATGCAGGCTGTACGTACTAGATGAGAGGCAGATGGTAAATTAGCTGGTAAAGCCAAGGTCTCTGCCATTTCTTTTTATTTGGAACAGATACATAACAAAAAAATAATTAAAAAAAAAAAAACGAAAAAAAAAMCGAGCAAACAAGCCGTTATGTCTCCGGCTGTTATGTAATTCCACCTAGTTCTGCCTGCTAAGATTCTGGATGGCTTTATCCCTGCACCTTCTGAAGAAAATTAAGTCGTCAGAGTGCATCTGTTTCCCTCACAAATCAGCATAGCCTAAGTGAGCTGTAAATGGGAATAGAATCCCGGCAGAGACGAGAAGGTCCGATGAGGAAATGCCATTGCCCAGGTTGCCACAGCGTGACTCGAGCACACATCTCCAGCCACAGCATTTCCTAGACAGAATTGTTCTTCCCTCATTCCAGACACACTCACACAGGACTGGTCCTGCTGTATTTTATGCCACCACTCACTTTCTGATCAAATATTCACTCTGAAGTYGTCTTCTCTAAGAGACAAAGGGTCCAAAGGCCAAATTAAACCCAAATGTCTGCACTGAAGCACAGAATTCACAAGGGAGACACTTTCAGAGTCATCRTTAATGGGATATTAATGGGTAGGAAGCTACTGAGATTCAAACAGTCACTGAAAACAACCAAAAMTCTTTGTCCTTCTGTATCTGTGCTGTCACCATTTTCCATCACACTTGGGGATGAACAACTCGAAGAATCGGTTGAAAAGGGCAGTAGTTCTTCCATACACTTTGTATTATGGATTCTTTYCATGAAGTTGGTGAAAAAGTGATTACATTTACACAATCTGGGGACCCTCAGACTTACCATTTTCTCATTAACATAGACTTTGGTATCAACAAAATCTCTGTTAAAGCTTGGTCCTGGGCTTGGTAAGGAACATTCTGCCAGTCCTAGGGACAAAAGCTCTGATKGTGAATTACTTTCACAGTAGAAAACTAAATTTTCCACATGGTGCAGTCTAAGTAAGGATGGGTGGATTTCTTGTCCTCCGTACCAGTRGTGCCAACCCAAAATTGCTGGCTGCTGGGTTCAAAGCTGAGGCARTCTGAACCACCAACATCACAGCTTCTTACTGCCCCAAGGCTTTTGATGAGAGACAAAAGATCGCACGCAGAAGTTTCTGATACAAGATTTAGCAATATTAAATTRCATGGGATGTCTTTGGGAAAGAATACCTAAAAAAAAGGAGGGGCATTTTGCCATCTCACATGGATGTCACGTTTCAGCAAGGTATTTTATTAAAGTTCTTAAATAAAATTATTCCACAAGAAGATAGGTGGCCAGTTCTCTCAGACGCCTACTGCAAAGGAAGGGACACTGGGCATGCTGACCCAACTCCCAGCTTATTTTTGGCAAAAGCTCAGTTTTACATAAGACAAGGTCCTTCTGCACCTCACCAGATGCAAGTCACAGAGGTTCTGGGGGTGAACCGTGGCTACTGCATTTAGGTTCTGCCCCAAGGACTTTCATTTTGAGAATGAACACCCACCTTTCAATTTGCAATGCTTCAATTTTTAATCCAAATCAGTTCATTCCCAAGTGCTAAGCTGCCATGTAAACTTCACTGGGGTTTTCATTGCATGTTTTTTTCTTTTAAGTCTTGACATGGTAATTTTAATAATAGGACCAAACACTGTTTTCTAATAGAAGGCAAAGCCATGCATCCAAAGATTAAAGGGTGCAGATGTGAATTATAAAGCATTTGAGTGTGGACCTGCCACGTTCTGAGTAGTATCATCTTCTCTGTCTCCCCAGTTTACCTACAAGAACAATGCTACAGGGAAGTGTGAAGCAAATAATTAGTCAGAGAATACAGAGCTGAACTYTGAGACACTAAATCCCCTGAGAACAACAACCTCAGAGAACTGGTAACCTCAGACCTCATGGATTTCCAGAAGGCACTTTCCAAAATGGCACATAAGCACACGATAAAAAATTAATTAAACAGCACTTTTATTYGAGTTAGCCTCCATTCCTGGTTGCTCTTGTGATTTCTCTTTCCTTTTAGTGAGGTTATGGAGAACCCTGGCCAACCATGTGATGTCTGAAGCCTCCAGTTGCAAAATGCCTCTTGCTTCATCTTCMCCCAGCCTTCAGCTGTATCTTCAGACCAAAAGGAAACCAAAGTCTACTCTGAAATGTGTRAAAAGCATCCCCAGATGATGATGCACTTTGTCTCTAACTGGAGCAGGATGTGGCCACGTATRGACAGAGGACAACAAAGCATTTTATCAAATCCCACTCAGCATACAGAAATTGTAGTGGAGGGTGTCAGGGTGAGTTACAGCCCGTCTCCAAAATGTTTTCTGAGAGTTGGAAACAGCAAAGACCAGAGCTCAGACTCCCAACAACTCACCATGACCACTTTGTGGCATATAAATTAAAAAATGTTTTCATTGGTATCTCTCTAAGGCCTCCTTCCTCAGTCACAAGTTTTCAGAGCAGTGGTTAATAAAATTCATTGTATTAAGACATTAGCTAGAATGAAAAATAGTGAGATCATTGGAATGTTTAGATTTAATAAACAACACAGCAAAGAAAAAGAAGAAGATGTTCCGTTCACACAAAGACTCTGTGACCAAAACTCACTGAGTCAAACTCAAGACATGTCCAGGTCCAAAAAAAMCCYCAACCAAACAAAAAAAAAATCAAACCTCAACAAAACCAAATCCACAATAACAATGGATTCTACTTGAAGAAAAACAAGTAATGCTGAAGTAAGGACATACTCAGCTGCGAAACAGTAGAAGGATCAGACAAAGAGGCTGACCAAGATTTGYTCCCAATAACCTCTGTTTTATGGAACACATGCAAGAGGACACTGGGAAGAGTTGTTTGTCGCTTAATAAAGCACTGTAAACTATTCCAGCAACAGTGACTACTCAGTATATTTTTACCATCTTGAGACAGCTTAAGTGTTAAAAGAAAAACTGCATGGATTTTATCAAGGTTAAAACATGTGCTTAGGGAAAAAAAAAAAAAAAGAGTCTCATTTTCATTGATTTCGCCAACATTTTAAGCCACTGACGAAGAATCTACACAACATTTGCATTAAAAGAGCCTTTTACCAGTATTGCTGTTGGTTTCAACTGGCCTAACTTGTTTATTCTTCCTAACATATTAGGAAGAATATGCACACATCCTCCTCTCTGAGATGAAAACACCCTCTCAGACAAAGCAGGCAAAAAATGGTGGAGAACAATATAACCCATCTGTCAGAGAGAGGCGAGAAAAA
>NW_026623811.1:29301-34822 GCF_030028575.1 Malurus melanocephalus | reverse complement strand
GAAAAAAAAAAAAAAAAAAGAGAAAAGCAATCCTAGAGTTGTTGTGTTTTGAAAGCAAATTTATTACTACTTTTTTTTCCTGGATGCACTCAATTATATAGGCAGCATATTTCTATTTCCATCCTATATTCTAGCAAAACCACCTAGAAACCTRGATACAATAGAAAAATGTCCTTTCATGGATATATAGAATGTATATACCTTTTTTAAGTTAAGCTGAATGACTTTGACCTAGACAGAAAGCTCCAAAGYACTTTTCATGCCTCCTTTGTATATGGGACTATACATAATTCATCCCTAAACCACAATTCAGATTATTTCATGGTGCCTTTAACAAAAATGGCAGAATCCTGAGGCACTGACTTTTCTACGAAATCCTCTTGCAAACAGTTTTCAGGCAGGCCTAGCATGAAAACCTACACAGTTATAATTTTTCTATAAACTGGCAAAACCCAATCTGCGTGTTTCTGTGATTTACATTTCAAACTGCACTTTAAACACACAGCTCAGAAGCCAAGATTAGACCCACTTTCATCTCTTTCTCAACCCTTAGATAAATGGCTTTGTGATAAGACAGTGAAACTTTGGCCATATTCTGTTCCGAAGCTCTGCAGATCTTGCTTTTCCACATTTAAGGAGCCACACTGGTTCTAACACAGGACTTTCCTCTTTCTCTTCCCCTCCAAGCCAGCTGGGTCCCTCATCCTAAAAAAAACGAGAAGTATCCTGGGACTATGCAGCCCTATCATTTCTAACAAATGTGCTCAAGTTCCCTTTKTTCATCTTAACCTCACAACAGTTCCTCCAGGAGTCCTGGGGCTTTCCCATCCTTAACTTTGCTGACCCACAGGAAACCCCCAGGACATGCTTGAACACACTGGATTCAAAGACTGCAACACATTTTCAGGTCTGGAAGAYCCTTAACCTCACAAATCACTCAAAAATCTCTTTCCTTCAAAACTGAAGGAACAGTTGCTCGTACCTGTTAATCAATTCCCTAAAAGCTTTAYAGGGAAAAAGCCAAAGCTGACTGTTCTGAAACTTTGACCTCTATAACCTCTTCCAAATTCCCAAATCTTGRCAACAGCTCCTACTGGATGGAATGGGCCAGACACAGCTGCTTTGATCAAGGACTGACCTGCTGGATTCYTGTTAATCCCACTGACCTCAGGGGAAATTACACCAGGAATTAATCAGCTTCAGAGTCACACCAATCTTTGCTATGAATTTGATAAAGCCTCATAAGGGGAGCAGCATTTATCATCTAAACCTTGGAATCAAAATGCCCCTCCTTGTATTTAAGGAGAAAATTAGATTTAATAGTTAAATTAGTCAGTTTAAGGCTGAGACAAAAATCAATGAAAAATTCCAATTTGAAGTCTTCCCTAGCTTATTTAGCTTCTTTGTTGTTGACAAGCAATGCAAATTCACCTTTCTTTGTGCTTTTGATGAAAAGTAAAAGGCATGACATACCATGAGCTGCATTGTCTGAGCAATCAAGCTATCCACAGAACACAATGGCAGCGCTAATTATTATTCCTCCTTTTGCTAATTTAGAGCCTAACCTTAACATTACTTTGCAATGCCATTTTTACTGAAGGGAATTGCTCTTCAGCTGAATTCCTCTCCAGCATCCTGGCACAAATTGTCTTCGCGAGGAAACCATACTCCAGCCTTTGYGATCCAACACTCTTGAAGGGTTTTAACTAATTCATTACAGTCGTAGAGAATGATGCAGAAATAGTAGAATTTYTTTTTCAAGCTCCATTTCAGAATAGAAACACCATTAATTTAAAAGGCACATTTTGGAAACAGCGTCCCTTATCGCTTCTCACCACAACCAGCACCCAAGAACAATGTGAACTGAGAGACATCTCCTCTTTTTTTTTTTTTTTTTCTCAGCATGTTTTCTGCTACTCCTCTCATAAAAAGTGAATTCAAATATTTCACATTGCAGTAATGAGAGGGACTTTTAGCAGAGAGAATCCACAAGGAGTGCTGAACTGCAACAACCACCAGTGTCTGGAGGCACAATACTGCCCTTCTGCAGAGTCCCAGTTTCCCTCTGGAGCAAAAACCAGTATGAGGCATTCAGAATAGTTTCMTATGTAATGCACTCAGCTACAAATCCATCAGATTTAAACAGATACATCCCAAATTACACACAAAATAATATTCTACTTGCAGAACCACATGGAAAAACAATTCAAGGAATCTGAATAGATTGGCTCCTACCTTCACTGGAGACTATTTAAGAAATYTGGTTCTCTGTTTCCAGAGTCAGACCATCCCCAGCTCCCTCTTCACGGGACCAAACAAACCCAGGCTCCTCAGCTGCTCTTTGTAGGTCCCCTGAACAATTTTTTACCCCTTTGACAGACCTTTTCCAGCTTCCCAATATCTCATTATTACAATGCACCCAAAACTGGATACAAAATCCCAGCTGTGCTCTCGCTGGTGAGGAGGACAAGGACAAGGACTTGCCTCCAGGCAGCCATGACCTCCAAGGGTGGTACATGATGTGGTTCACCTTCCTGGCAGTGACAGACTCTCTGGCTCAGTCACCTGGCAGTGAGTGCAGACCTTCCAAGTCTGTTCTAGGTCCTTGGCAAGGAGGAGAGRGCCAAGCCCTGCTGGCAGACAGCAGCTCAGCCACTCTGAGCCTGTCCTTGGTGGTCCCAGGAAAGACACGTGGTGTGAGATCAGATGAGGAGAATGTGAATCTCTGYACACAGGCAGCTAGAAAAGTTCAATCTCCTCTTTCAAATCCAAATGTAGTGGCACAGTCATAGCCATACCCTGGAGCTAAATACCCCCACAGGTCATTCCAGCAGCAGCACATTTTGCCAGGATATTGTTGTTTTATTCAAGCCAAGCCACCCAGGCGTGTCAGCAAATATGGGCAGAGGTTTTTGGTACAGAACCCGTCAATTACTTGTGGCCAGTGAGAAAGAGATCCAGCCCAAAATCTCAAGCTTTTAAATCTTAAATGAGACATTTTGGCATAGCTCCATTTCTGGGAAGACAAAAAACCTTCAATGTTTTGTGTTCATTCTGATAAGATAAAGAATAATTTTGAATGTACCAAAGTTGCTGCCAAACCAAGTTGTTCTCCTAGGGACAGTGTGGCTCCATGCAATTTTAGTGAATAATTAAAAGAAGGCCAGTGTATGTACATTCAGTTTTGATGTTGAAAAACCCATTAAAGCATGAAATCCACAGATCCTTCAACAAATGAATAATTGTATGCACAGCCTTGTCCACATACAGTAGCACTTTCATGGCAACAGCTCCAGTGCTTTTCATACCACACATTTTTAGACTATTCAAGCCTCGATGCTGTGATTGTGATAATGGCACAATTTACAGAAGGCAGCAAAGTACTTGGTGAAACAATCTCAAGTGGAGCCTTTAAGGCAGTGGATCTGCAGTTTTGGAGCCAGTGCAGGTATCAAGTACAGCTCAGGTGAGGGCTGCACTGGCAGAGCCTTATCTCTTAAAAGAACTAAAGCACACAACCATACCAATTTACATTGCTGAGAGAGAATTCCTCAAGGAAGAGCAATTATGCCATTTAGTACACAAAATTCTCTTGAAGATTTCAATATTTTCTCTTGGGCATACTTCTTTTCACTGGTAGGAATTTACTGCACAGCCTAGTTTTCCTTTCAGAGAGGAATAGTCACACACACACCAAAACAAAACACCAAAAAAACTTTCTAGGAAACAGTTACACAAAGTAAATGAAGGTATAGAAGGAATGGATGCCAAGCAGAGGAGAAAGGACAGACCACCTTTTAGAACTGGAAAAAAACAAGAACCTATAAAGAATAGAACTGAATAATCCCTTCCTAATCCCAACACTTCTCCTCCTTGAGATGCTCCAGTATCTGCATCATTTTGGTATGTCCTGTGTGTAGGCTGTGAACTCTTTGCAGTGTGTATCAGCAAAGGAGCTACYCAAAAAGCATCCTGATCCTTGACTGAACCTCGGATTCAGTCCCAGCAAGAGCCAGAGATTTCTTTAAAGGAATGATAAGCTTAGAGAGACCCATCCGAGCTGCAGAGAGACCAGGAGCTCACAGCATTTCTTTCCAAACACAGCCTTTAAAGAAAACATTTTTTATCCKGGTGTCTAATGCCTTCTGAAATTCTGAGATACTCGCTGTTCTGAAAGAGTACTGAAAAAAACAACCATTTCACAAAACAGCCAATGGCAGGAATGAAAAACAAAAAGCCCCCTCATTTCCCCCACCCCCATCTTTAAACTCCTGCCTGCTCTACCCACCCTCAACAATGAATTGTAGACAGGCAAGATCACAGGACAGATATTTGGCAGCACAGCAATACTCTATTTACATCAAATACTCAAGAATTGGGAGGCAGAAATAGGCAGTTGTACAAACCACTGCATCTACAGCTTCTTGTAGATGGAACCTTGTTTTCCTCACCTTTCTTTCTCCACCACGGCCCTTCCTGGATAGAGTAGGACAGTTCTTTAAACTCAATGTTCACAGCTGGTCTGCGGGGCAGGTAGGAGAACCTGTGAGCTTCTGTCAGGGCATTGTCCACTTTTTTTAAGTGTCCATTCATGAGCCGAATGTCCTGGGTGTCCGTGCCATTGGAGACCACCTCGTCCACCGAAACACACACGGACTTTGGCTCGGCCATGGTACAGCCAGAGCTGCTGCCACCCTGCAGGGAAAGTGCAGAAAGGTCACAGATTTTGGTTAAGGAACACATTTCAAACCCTTCTGCACCAGGAGAATTACCCTTTAATGACACAAGAATCCAGCACTTAAATGCACTGAAAGGTGAAAGAGGAATAAAATAAATCAATCTTTTGTTTGTCCTGCCTGAGCCTTGACAGAAGAGGTAAAAGAACTCTAGCATCACATCCAATTTCTTTAACACTACTTTTCCTTTCAGATCTCGCACCAGATTAATACATTTTTAAGTTCAGTCCCCATTGTATTTGGTTTCTCATGCACTCAAGGAATTTGGTTCTGGTTACTCTGATTCCAGGGCCTGCACTGGGACAGAGCTGAAGGGGGAAGGGAGCTGGCTGAACAATTAATTGTGCAGACATTTCAAAAGACAGCCACTCAAAATGTCTAAGAGCTCTTGTTCTTCTGGATGCTCCTGTAAATGTGAAGTTACATTTCTGYGAGTTTTCAAATGTACTATTTCATGCCTTATTTTCTCCCACACTGATAGTTCTGGAGACTCAGCAACCTGGGACGACAGTACAAGTTATTTTCTGGAGGTCTTTGAGGAAAGAACAATGCTTTGCACCCAAAATCCTTGTGTTCTTTCCAGGYTTGATAGTGACAGCTAATGGAAATCTTATCAGCTCCACATAAACCCTGCTCTGGTTCTGGCACCACTGACACTGTAAGGTCAATGTTCTGTGCTCACAGGCATATTTCTTGCTACACTTTGCCTACCACAGCACTCAGTGCAGTTCCACATGGCACTTTTTTGGAGTAAATCTCCTTCCCTTCCTCTCCTGACCATGACA
>NW_026623811.1:24435-29240 GCF_030028575.1 Malurus melanocephalus | reverse complement strand
TTTTTTTTTGTTATGCATACAAAATCTGCAATTTTTTTCATTCCTTTTACCAGCATAGGTGCCTTGCACTGATATAATCAGGATGAGTGCAAGCTCAAAAGAATCACAGTCACGAATTTTCTTCAGCTAAACAGACTTTTGAACAGTTCAGAAGCTCTTCACTGTCATCTGTTGTTTGGTGGATGTCATAAGCAGAGCCAAACATCTGCACAGTCGTCTATTTGGAAATTTAGTATTTTTTATGCAGATTTGTACTGGAAAGGACATCTGTAAATGGCTTATGTGCCAGGTTTCTCATGCTGACACATCTGCCCAGCAATCTACAAAGTTATCTGTTGGAAAGCAGATGTGCTGCACTCCTTTTCAATGCACGAATGCAAGCAGAGMTGCAGGTCCTGACACTGTTTCCCTCCATTCGTCCAATTAACTAAGAAGTAACACTGCCTCCTCCACACTGTGCCACTTCCATCCTCTCTCTCATGGTTCCTGGTTTTCCCATCTTTGCTGTAACAGCAGCACAGCTCAGATCAGTCACTTGTCATGAAAGCTGACAAAAAAAAAAATTAAAAAAACCCCAGTCCTACATAATCACCGATGAAAAAAAAAACCACTCCTGCATAACCACACTGTAGCTGGTGTCTTCATTTTCTTCATCCAAGTTCTGGATGAAAAAGATCAGTTCTGCTCGCTGCATTTTCTCAAGAACAAGATTTTAATAGTGCTCTCAACTTACTTAGAAGTCAGGTATCCAGTAACACTTACTGCCAAATTCTTAAATAGTTGAGTGCAATGGTATGTAATTTGAACATAACAAGAGTAATRTGAAACATCTTAGAACTCAGCAATTAAAGCAGGGGAACTTCCCTAAAAAACTAAGAGAAGGCAAGTTAGCAATATTTTTCCCTGAATATTTTCAAGGCTTACTTTGGCACTCACAAGCTATTTTATTTGGAGAAACACCTTCACACAATGGAGGGAATATCCAAAAACTAACTCTCAATGAGCAGGTCACCTTGATTACCCACGTGACAGTCAGAGCTTCTTCAGTTTAGATCGATTCAAAAAGAAAAATCCTTTGGACAAGATCCTTTCCTCTGACTACTCAATGATCCGAGAGCATGAAGCCAAAGACTTTTGTTACTGGGACATAAAACAATTTTAGACACTCTGTGGACAGAAATGCCCATTCACACACCTGCCTCCTCCAGGGACCAYCTGCTATGGGTGAGGACCCCCCGAACACCTGGGATGGTCCAAATGCCCCCCGGTTGTGGGATCACCTTCGTTTGGAAAAACCTGGGCAATCCCGCGGCTACGACAGCCACGGACTTAGCCAAGCCTCGTGTGAGGCACAGACACACTTGAACCCGCTCTGCACGCCCTAAGCCCTGCAGCCCGCTCTCTTTTCCGCTGTCACCCCGCGGTGATGCCCCGACCCCGCATCCCGACCTGCGCCCGCACCAAGCCCTGCACGCCGCGCACGGCGAGAGGAGGCTTCGCAGTATCGCGCTCACCTCTCCGCTGCTTTTGCACACTTTGGGCTATTTCCCATGCAGTTTGGCTCCGCCGGTGAGSAGCCGGGCTCTCTCCCGGCGCCCGGCGGGGACGGCAGCGCCCGCCCGGTCCCAGCGGCAGGACGGTCCCGCGGGCTCTGCCCGCTCCGTCCCTCGCCGGCCCCGGGTGTTATGCAAAGGTTACGGTCCCTCCGCAAATCCGTTGGGAAGCCGGCGGGGCGCAGCGGCGCAGGGAGCATGCTCGGCGATAATCCCCCCCGCCTTAGCTACAGACAGAGGTAACCAGCGGTCAAGTCCCGCCGTGCGCCGCCGGCCGCTCGTACACTCGCATCCTTCATCCCTCATCCCGCATCTCGCATCTCGCATCCCGCATCCCTCATTCCGCATCCCTCATCCCGCATCCCGAATCGCGCATCCTGTATCCCGCATCCCTCATCCTGTATCCTGAATCACGCATCCCTTATCCCGCATCCCGAATCGCGCATCCCTCACCCCGCATTGTGCATCCTGCATCCCGCATCCCCGGACCCACCTTCCGACCCAGCTTTTCCCTCAGGAAGCGTCTCGGGAGCTCCCCGCTGAGCCCTCGCTCCATCTCCATCCCCCAGCCCCGCACCTCGCCCCCCGCCCGGCGCTMGCCGCGGCCCCGCGGAGGGAAGGCAGGGCGCGCCTTACCAAAGCGCTGCCCAGGGAAAAAGCCGCCATCAGACATGCCATGTGCACCGCTGCCCGGCCGGCTGCTGGCGGAGGAGCCCTCCAGTGCCGCCTCTCCGCCCCGACTGGCTGCGGGAGGCGGGCGGGCAGGGATGGAGCTGGGGCCGCCCCCGCGCCGGCCCGCCCCCACCAGGGATGGGGAGAGCGCTGGGGTCGGGGCACCCCTCGGTACTGGGAAAGGTGGGCAGCGTGTCCCCAAGCCGCRGGTGGCCGTGGCTGTCGCTCTGCCGAAACACGCGGCAGACGCTTGTCCCGGGGATTGGGGTGCCGAAGGTCGCTCGCCGGGACATCATCAGGAGGGCAGGCGGCAAAGCCCCGGCGCTCCGAGCAGGGATGGGCTTCCTGATGGGCTCCCGGAGGCATTCACTGAGGAATCGGGGAGTAGAAGYACCATCTGATCTCGCCTTGTGCCATCCTGCCTTCATGAGGACCAGCCGGTTCTTCTGGCCCTGGACTCCTACCCACTGATTTAAAGCCATTGTAGTTCAGGAATGGAGAGAAAGGAAAGTTGTCACTGAGTTACATTCATTTACTCCTCACACCMAAGGACTGCATTTCAGTGAGGTCACACAAAAACTGAATCTCAGAATGGTCAGGTTGGAAGAGACCACAGTGCAGTCATCTGGTCCCACCTCCCTGCTCAGGCAGGACCATCCCAGAGCACAGGGCACAGATTGTGTCCAGATGGCTCTCAAATATCTCCATGAGGGACACTCCAAACCTCTCTGGACAATCTGTCCCAGTGCTGGGTCACTGCACGGGGAACAAGTTGTTCCTTGTGTTCAAGTGGAACTCCCTGGGCATCAGTTTCTGTCCGTTCCTCTTGTCCTGTTGCTCAGCACCATTGAGCAAAGCTTGGCCCATGCTCTGACACCTCCCTGCACACATTGAGGTCGTGCACATGAAGGRCAGTGGGTGGTGTTTCCATGTCAGTAGGGCTGTGTTGGCACTGCTGGTTTGAATCTGGACCCRTGACCAAGCCTGGAGTTCGATTCATGAGCCATGCTGCTGCCTGGGGACAGAAAGCTCTGCCCAACCAGTTCACCAAGATGCCAGACACTGAAAAACCATCAGTGTCCCTGCACCTGGTTTAGGTGTGTGCTGAGCCTCCCTCTCAATTCCTCTGGAATGAGCAGAAAGAGGGGATAAAATACAGCAGGGGTCTGAGAACCGTTTTCAAAGCAACYCCCAAACATTGTGCACACGAGCTCATAATCTCAGAGGAATCTTCTAATCCGGGAGCTTCCCACAGTGGCTGGAACTCGTGTAGCGTTGTACAGACACGGGATAAGCTTCCCAAAGCCCCTGGGAGCTAGGTAAGTATTTTATCGCTGCAGAGCTGCAGGGGGTGTTTAGCACAGCGCTGCAGGGAGGGAAAAGCTGCACGGAACATCTGTGCCAGGTCAGACGGGGTCCCTGCCCGGCAGTGTCCTCCCTCCTGCAGTGSCTGCGAGATGGATGTGCAAACGAGYGCTTTAAGCACAGGCTTGGCTTCTTTCAAATGTCTCCCTGATGCTTTTTCCTGAAATTACATTTCCTCATGTAGTTGCCTCTCCTGAAGGTGCCAATAATCCTCAGCAGGAATCTCTTCCATGAGGAAAGATTTCCTCTTGGAAGCATAAATCCTTTTACCATCCACTGCAACCCATTGGCATGGTGCGGAGACTCTCTAAACTCAGTCTTGGACTCAGTCCTCAGATGTTGCAGAAATTTTTTTACTTATAACTCGTGTATGGAGGAAGAAATACCTGCCTGCTGGGGAATACCACACCAAACACGGATGGGCCCATCCAGAAGTCTTCACYAAAAGGATTAAACCATATTTGAWTAAAAAWTTTAAAGACAATTATCTCCTAATAATAGGAATAATGAGAAATTCTGACTCATTATCTCCAGTTTGGGTCCCAGGGTTTTAATTAGCTTGATTTGAAGCATSTATCTGTAGCACCTAAAATTCATTCAAGCTTGTCTCTTGTGTTCTCCCTTAGAGCGTTGTGAAAGCTGCATCATCTCCATACAGGACCTGAAAAGGGCTATGAAATATTGATGTGCATGTTTAAGGCATTTACAGGATGAACCAAAATACCTAAAAACATCATTATTTTAACAGTGAGGTGGAACTAGGCACAGAGAGGCAGAGGAAGCTGTACCCTGATMCTGGTGAATGTGCGCACACAGACCCAACACCATGTTTGCTGTCCTCTGTTTTAACTTCCTAAATGCTCAGAGAGAAGCAAGGAAGACAAAGGCTGTAGCAGAACCGAAATTTACAGCCCTAAAATCTGTTTCATAAACCGAAGTTTCAGCTCTGTCTGTAAGAAGTTTGTGGTATCAAGGTGCTGCCTTCCACAAGAGTTTTTCTTGAGCAAATGCACATGATCAGATCCCCAGGATTTATTTTTATCATGGTGGCTGCAGTATCTACAGGGGCTTCTTGTAAAATACCAAGATATAAAACAGGTTTATCAGAAACCAAGTTCTATTTGGTATTTTGGTATCTATTTTGATACCACAACGGGGAAAAAAATGATTACATAAGATGAAGTGTGCTAAAAATAACAGTCTCCTGCATTCCTA
>NW_026623811.1:20115-24030 GCF_030028575.1 Malurus melanocephalus | reverse complement strand
AAGCAGAAATGCACTGGGAAGGGCAGGGAAAAGTGGAAATGCACCAACGGTAAGAGAGGGCAGATGTACAGCAGAGCCAGGGGAGGGTTTTAGTGCAGCACTGATAGCTCTGGTGCCTGTGCAAGAACTAGTTCATGTACAGAAGTGCTGCAGCCTCGGGAAATGCAAAGGCCACTGTGGACTTCACTGCTGGGGTACAACATGTTGGAAAAGCCCAGCAGAGGAGAARAAGAAAGAACTGTCAAAGACAAAATATTTTAGATGGAATTTTTATTAAAACCRTAGCTCAGCTTTAATAATGTGCAACTTGCTGTTAAATGCAGCTGCTCTGGGCAGAGTTTAAGGAGTTTCATGGAAAATATTTAAGTATAAATCTTCCTGAAGAGTCAAGCTGGGGGAACAACAAAACTGCCCACTGTGAGGCACTCATACAATTATTTGCTGGAATAAAACCCCAACAACAGCTTGTCATGGACAGAGTATCATTTTGCCATTTGAAAATGCACACTGGTTTGGTTTACTTCTGAAGAATGCTTCACAGAATGAACTTGGTCAAAAAAGACATTTGAGATCATCAAGTCCAACCTATAACCCAACACCTCTTCATCAACTGAACTGTGGCWCTGAGCACCACATCCACTCTTTTTTTGACYACCTCCAGGAATGRTGAYTCCACCACCKCCCTGGGCAGCCCATCCTAGCACCCAATCACTCTTTCAATGAAGAAATTTTTTTTCTAATGTCCTGCCTAAACTTAAGAAATGTGTCCTCTTGTTCAGTCAGTTGTTGCCTGGGAGGAGAGATTAATTCCCACCTGACTACAATCTCCTTYCAGGTAGTTGTGGAGTGTGATAAGATCCCCTCTGGGCCTCCTTTTTTCCTGTCTTATGTCGTGCCCCAATTATTTCCATAGGTTTAGGAAAAGGAGAGTGGAATGAATATAGGTTTGAACAGGAGAAAAAAAAAAGTGTGGTCTGACTCTAAGCAAGGCTGTACACTGCGCTTCTGGGAGCTGGTAGCTGAGTCTGAACCGGAGGAAAAGGGACAAGAGGAAAGGAGCACACAGGGAAGGAGAAAACAAGTACCTTAGTGGAAAAGAATAACTTTAACGAAAAGGGAGATTTTATCTTCTCTCCCAGTAATTGCAGATTTCCGTTGGCTTTCAGGAGCAGATAGAGTCGCTGGTCTTCTGCTCCCGCTTAGATGTGCAACCGCGCTGTGCGGAGCTGCTTCTTCCTCCTCTAAACTAGCTACTTCTACACTACTGTGTGATTATTCCCAGTCCATTGCCCAACGGTGGCGCTCTCCAGCGATCAGACGAAGGACCGCCTCCCCTCCGGATAACGCTGTCGGACGAAATTCGGCTTCTTCTACCACCACGCAAATAYCAGACCCAAGGCGGCGCTCTCCGTGACGCTATGGCCCCCACATGATGCTGGGGCTGGCCCGTTCGCTGCGCTGCTCGCTCGGCGCCTCTCAGGCTCCCAGAGGCTGATGACAACAACCGGAACACATGGGGGCCGAGCTGGGGTGGGAATCGAACCCGGGACCTCGTACACTCGCGCATCGGCGCTCCAAGCCGCAGAGCCAACTCATGCTCCAGGCCTGGGGCCGCGCGTTCGGGTGGTGATTGCCGCTGCCCCGCCTCTCCCGCTGTGCCTGCGCCTGTGGGGCGTTTCTCGGGGCGCTGCTCCTCGGGGTGCTGATCCTCGGGGTGCTGTTCCTCGGGGTGCTGCTCCTCGGAGTCCTTTCCTCGGGGTGCTGCTCCTCAGGGTGCTGCTCCTCAGGATGCTGTTCCTCGGGGTCGTTTCCTCAGGGTCCTTCCCTCGGGGTGCTGCTCCTCAGGGTGCTGTTCCTCGGGGTCCTTTCCTCGGGGTCCTTTCCTCAGGATCCTTTCCTCAGGGTGCTGTTCCTCGGGGTCCTTTCCTCGGGGTCCTTTCCTCAGGATCCTTTCCTCAGGGTGCTGTTCTTCGGGGTCCTTTCCTCGGGGTGCTGTTTCTCGGGGTCCCGTTTGTCCCGGAATTCCTACCTTTTTGTGCGATGTTTCCCGGTGTGTCCTTTCCTCAGGGTCCTTTTGTCGGGGTGCTGCTCCTCGGGGTCCCGTCTCTCCCGGAATCTAACGTTTGTGCGATGTTTCCCGGTGTCTCCCCAGCTCCCCGGGCAGAGCAGCCGTGCCAGGCTGGYTGTGCTTGGCCTGCGGCTCCCTGAGGGACTGAGGAAAAGAGGGATGGAGGCGATKCCCGAGGGGACCCGTGGAGAGAGAGCAGGGTTCCTGGGGGGACTTGTGACCCCATGGAACTGCATCCTGTGGAAGAGGGACCCACGCTGCAGCAGTTTCTGGAGAATTGTCTCCTGTGGGACGGACTTGTATTGGGGAGGTTCATGGAGAACCACATCCCATGGGAAGGACCCCCCTCCCTGAGCAGGGGCAGGAGAAACGTGTGATGGACTGACCATAACCCCCCTTCCATCTCCTTGCGGCGCTGGGGGCAGAGCTGGGTTTTTAAGATCTCTTTTTACTTCTCGTGCTCTGATTTTGCTGGTATTAAATTCAGTTAATATCCCCAAGCTGAGTCTGTTTTACCTGTCACGGTGTTTAGTGAGTGGTGTCTCTCTGCCCTTAACTCATGAACATTTATTTTCTCTCCCCTGCCCAGCTGTGACAGAGTGGCTTTGGWGGGTGCCTGGCATCTGCAGGTGACCCCACAGAAGGGCAGGGCCTGTGCTGTATCTGACCGAAACCCTCTGGGTCCTGTTTGACTTCCKCTGCTGCCCCTGAAATTTTCTATCTTGGGTTTTGTGGGGAAAGAATCTGCAGTCAGAGAAAAATCATATTGGAGACCGAAATGTAAGGAATGACATAATTCCCCCCCATATTTCATAACCATCATTTGAGTAACTGTCTATGGCATAATTTGGGATGTGGCTCATGTGGCTCTTGCCAAAGCTAAGGCAGTTTGACAATTACAGATTTTTATTTTTTTTTTTGGGGGGGGGAAGGGAGGGGAGGGTATAATTTCACATATTTTTAATAAAGTCCTGAAATGATTGAAAGATGCTGTCTACCCCGAACATGCTTAGGTTCTGACTTCAAACTTACCCTTCCTGGAAGATTTGATTTCACAAATCCTATTCGTTCTTCCTGTTGTTCCCCTTCCCTGTTTATTGGAACAACAGTCATAACCCCTCTGAATTTTGTCACATCTTTTTGTACATGACACTAATACTTCCCTATCCATACTGGAAATATTCACATAATGCTATTTGAGAAGAATGTRATCAGTCARTTTAAACAGATCTGCCTTCGGATCTTTTTAATATTGAAGGGCATAATCAGTCATTCCTTTCAGGTTAGGTACACTCTGCGTAATGGGTGGGATTCATCTCTAATTTTAGCAGCCTGGAAAATTGGTATGTGAGCTAGTCATGTGGATTCTTTTCCAAAGGAGTCAGTGGAGAGAAATGGGCATCCCCAAAAGAAAATTCAGGCTTTCTTTCTTCAATATTTTCCTTGATTTGCGATGGAYTCTGGATCCATCTTGACTTCTCTGTCAGCTGGGGAGGGTTTCAGATGCTTGACTTGGAGCAGCCATGGCCAGTGTTGCAGAGATGGATGCCACCTGAGCTGTGTCTGACACCACATTTGTCTGCAGCTGACACTTCCTGGAATAACACAAGAGGTTTCACATGTTCGTTTCAYGCCAGTTTTAATCTGTATTTTTATATCCATGTGCTGGAATGTCCCTCTCCTGAGAYGCACAGGCAAGAATTTCAAGGGCAAAACACCAACCTGTTTCTGACCAGTTTAGCTRCAGCTCTTTTCTGTGGCTGCTCCCTGTGGTACCCATGGCGATCAGTAGGGTGTACAGCCTTCCCTCTGATGAAAAGGGCTTTTTGTGTTGATTTTGGGGGGAT
>NW_026623811.1:0-19990 GCF_030028575.1 Malurus melanocephalus | reverse complement strand
TTTTTTTTTTTTTTTTTCTGGATCGAGCAACCTGAAGGGGGTTAGCCCTGGGAAGAAGAGTAGGAGCAGTGGCTTAGCTCAGCTCTGCAAGAGCTGGTGGTTCATTAGTCTGTATCTAAGTAGCCCTCAGTTGCCAGCTGATCCCAAGATATGCTGGGAGAGGGAAAAAATACCCCATTGTCAGGCTTCCTGCTCGAACAAATAGTTATTTTGTCAGAGATTGGGCATTATTTATATGAACTCGCTGCTTTCAGTTAATGTAAACAAATTAACTTTCCCTCAATTATCATGAAGGAAGAAATAGCATTTTTTTTTCAGGCTGGAATAAGACAAGGGCTCTAGGGAAAAGATCCCCAGCAGAGAGGCTTTTTTGGACATATTTCTGCATTCCTACAGTGCATCCCCCTCAAATCATGCTGGTTAGAACCAGACGTGCACACATTGCTCAGAGTTATGACTGGAAATCACAGCTGGGTTCTAGGGTTTTAGGCTTTGAAATCTCCCCAGGCTGCACCTTCCCAGACTGTAACCTCAGGCACAGGGGAGCCAGTGATGTGACAGACAAGGAGAAAACCTTCAGCAAACCAGATTAGGTGAAGAAAATATTCTTGCTGTCTGGTGAGAAGGCTGCAGCCTGTGTTTGCAGACATGGCACAAATCAGAAATCAGAARACCACAAATCTGAAATCCTTCAGCTCAGCCTCCTGTGTAGTGCCAAGGGACAGAGTCAGCTTCCTGGGAAAGGGACACACAGCCATCACCAGGAAAAGTTAGGCAGATGGAAATGCCAGGGAAAGATTCACGCCAGGAGGATTTGACTTGAAAGCTGTTTCCAAAGGGGATTCTCAGCCATGACCCAAATTCACGTTTTTCTCACCGAAAGTTGCAAGCAGCACCCTACCCCACAGCACCCAAGAGCCCTGCCCCTGAGCACTCATCCTGGAGCTGAAAAGTAAATTTCAATTCAGTCACCGCTCTGTTTCAAGAAGGGTTTTGAACATGATGGCACAGAACAAGACCTGAGTCACTGCTGTTGAGCATTCAGTGGGGAAAGTTTTGTGTGTCTTTCCCCTCATGGTTGTTCTGCTTTGAGAATKCAACTAAATGCCAGTTGGGGAAGGGATGTGAGTACCACCTTCCTCTTTKTTCCTGTGTGAAGTGAAACAGCTTCATGCAGTGCAAATTTCACCGCAGGGTGTGCAGCTCTTTTGCAAAGGGCAGGAAATTCTGAATATCCCCACCTGCTGCAGGCTGGGGGAGCAGTGGCTGTGCCTGTCAGATGGGCACTCTGACCATCCMCATCAGGAGCAAACAGAATCCTTTTCCCAACCCATCTGCCCCAGGTGGGTTTGGACATGACTGGCAGCAGAAATACAGAAGATTTGGGATTTTAGAGAGTGATGCACTCTGCAAAAGGTGCCTGGTCAGGGGGCAGTTCCCAGGGAAGCAGAGCTGTCATTCTCCACAAGGGAGCCCAACTGCTGCASCACACTCAGATTTGCCGTGGTTATTAAGGTGACAGTCTGTCAGTTTGGAGAGATGAGCTCCCTGGAGTCCTGGCACAGCTGGAAAAGGCTCAAGAGTGGTGATCTCGGAATCCTGCAAATTATTTGGCACTGTCACAAACCTCACAGCTCAGAATTCAGTGCCCGCAGGCCTGACATGAAAGCCTTTCCCCACGAGCTGTTCCTAATCCAAGCATATTTGGCTGCTGATAGACCATGTCACTGTCTATGACCAGCACATGTCACTGTCATGTCATACCTGGTCACGCTTGCTGATCTGCTCCCTGGAATCCCACCAGTCCTTCAGCCCAGCAGGTATTCTCTGTGGAAGTCAGCAGTGTTCAGCTTTCTTCTGGGCAGCTCTCCTGGCTTTATCTGAAGCTATCGAATCAAAGAAGAGCAGTTACCTCAGACAGCTTTTCCCACCAGTGTGTCATTTGCTGTAAAATAATTTGTAGACTATTTACATATCTACCCCAATTTTCAACTATTTGTTTTCAGGTATATTTCACCAGGTTAAAAAGCCCTTTGCAGCTTGGTAATTTTYCCTCCCTCAGCCCCAAGAAGGCAAATACCTCATAAAATAGCAAAGACATAATAAAGTCACATCTAGTCTTTTTATTTTATAAACTAAATGTGCTGAACCCTTTCGGGCTTCCCTTCTGGCAGTTTCTCCTGCCATCCACTCATCTGTGGCTCCTTTTTTATACCTTCCCAGCCTTTCTTTTGAGCGCTCGATGCCAAAACCTGATGTAGCACTTTGGTGTGGATCCCACTAATGCCGAGTTCAGAGTTAACATCGCCCTGCTCCTGCCCTGCTTGTGCACTGCTAATCCAAGCATCCCATTAACCTTTTTCGGCCTGCCACCATGTAACWGAGGGAGCTCAGGCTGATCTGCTTCTCCTTCCACCGCCAAATCCTTTGCTGAATCCATTCCTGCCGGGATACAGCCTCCCGTTCTGGAGACATGGCCTTCATTCCTTATTCCTAAAAGTGCATTCGGGCAGTCAGCTGCTCAAATACTTTTCACTTAAGTGAGCCGAGCTTATCAAGAAGTCAAGATCGTTGCCTTGCAGCTGTTCTTGCCTCTTTGTTTGCCATTCTGCATAAGTCACACACCTTAATCAGCAGAGGAGTTATATTTACTTCCAAATCACTGATTCAAATATTTAATCTCTTCAGGCCTAACACTACCTCCAGTGCAATCTTAATCAAAACATGCCCATTAGAAGCTTTCCCAGTGATAAATGCCTTGAGGGATGTTAGTTAACCTGTTGCTAAACTATTTGTGTMATTTTATGATACTGTACAGTATTGGACAGATTAGGATGGGATACTGAGGTAAACCTCACAAGAATGCAGCTGTATCATGTGCAGGGTTGTGCAATCCCCATCCCTGAAAGTGTCCAAGGCTGGATGGGGATCTGAGCACCATGGTCCAGTGGAAGGTGTCCCAGCCTATGGCAGGGGGTTGGAACTGGTGGATTTTTAAGTTCCCTTTCAACTATTCTATTCTATTCTATTCTATTCTATTCTATTCTATTCTATTCTATTCTATTCTATTCTATTCTATTCTATTCTATTCTGAAGAGAAATATAAAATAAATAGAATATAAAAATAAATAGAATTCTGTTCTTTTCTGAACAGAACTGGCATCAGTGGTCCCTCAGCAGCCACTGGCTTCTGGTCTGGTGATACACAAAGTACCCAGCTACTCTATGTTGAGCACAATGCTTTTAAAAGTTACCAAATTAATACTTTTTAAGAATTCCAGCACTGGTTCAACACTGAAAGCTGCAGAACCCAGCTAAAATCTTTCTACTTTCACTTCCGCCAAGGTGCACTCTGCAGAAAGCATGGACAGCAAGCATCCCTCTGTTTCYTTTTTCTGTTTTGAGCCATTTAGATCGACTTTCCACCTCACCTGTGCATGCTCTATGCACATCTGGAGTTTCCAGATGCAGCTCCCATGGTGAGAAGCTCCTTGCAGCCAGTCATGTACTGCTCATGGTGTAACAAATGTTCCRAGGCAGGGGGGTGTGCTGTTAAGGGCAGGAGCACACACTGGGCATCCCAAACTCTAACAGCAATTCCTCAGACTTGGCTCAAATCACTTTTTTTGAGCAGAAGAAGAGAGACTGGATGACTGTGACAACCCCACAGACTGGTGGAAACATGTCAGCATCATTTAATTCAAGATACACTTCCAGTTTTGCAGAGGCTTTTGCTGGGAAAGGAAGGGGAAGAGGTTTGGGAAGGAAGGAGCCTTTGGGGAAATCATGACTGGAAGTTTTCACTTCTGAGCCTATTTGAAGCAGATTGAAGGCTGGCACTCCCCCTGGGCAGTCTGAGCTGATCAGAAATCAAGCAGGATCCTACAGAGCCCTTTGAATTTGGCAGATCTTCGCCGTAACGCTTTCGACCTGAAAAGAAAAAAAGACAACTAGTTTTGTACTCTTGAATCTGTGTCAGAGGTAATTCCAAAGTTGAGTAGCCATTTCACTCTCTTTTAAGTATTTTTCACTCTCAACTCTCCCAGCTCTTTTACAAACTGAGTAGTCAACTAAATAAACAAATAAATGRATCACAATATGCAGTGGCTGTAACCTTAATGAAAGAAAGACTAATTAAAGCCACAATGAAATAATTACAGGCTGCATTGTGCGATGTAGAGAATGAAAAGGGCAACTGTTCCTGGCTACCCTTGGAGAGTTCATTTAATAAGAGAAAAAGAGGCAGACACAATTGCAATACAAGCTGTAAGACAAAGCAGAAAACTCAGTTTCCTCATATTTAGGGTATCAGTCACTTCTGAGAGTTGCACAAGCTTAACAAAATCAGATTCCTCTGTACAGTGACCCAAGAGCTCCCTTTGCTAGGGTTTTTTTTTTTTTTTTTTTTTTGGCAGTGTCAGCCCAGACCATATTTTCCTGTGAGAGAACTGTAAATGCCTGACATGCCTTTGCACCCTCGTGTTGCAAAAGGCATTAAAGGACAACCCAAGCACAGCAAAGCTGGAACCAGCTCCTGCCATGAGACTGAGCAACTCAAAGGAAAGGGAATTTTCAAGCACAGCATGAAACTGCAGATTCGTTCTCTTTTCTAACCAGGTTTTCAGCACTTTTTGCCAGAAGTGAGGGAATTCATCACAGAGCAGTCTGAGCAGTCTTGTTAGCAACAGGCCAACCACAAACCTTTGTGCCTGGACAAAATATATTTAAAAAAAAAMAAGAAAAAGAGGAGGAGGAGGGGTTTATCTGGTTTCCATCTCAGTATCAGCTGAGCCACCTGCTGCTGCCAGCTGCTCGGCTGAGGCAGGCAGGTTGCTGGCAGTGAGGATCAGAGCAGGTGTCTCCTGCCAGGCTTGCACAGATTATCACAGAATCACAAAACCACTGAGGCTGGAAAAGACTCGAAGGTCATTGAGGCCAACGTGTGACCAATCCCCACCTTGTCACCCAGCCCAKAGCAYTGCRTGCCACATCCAGCCATTCCTTGAACACCTCCAGGAATGGGGACACCAAACCTCCCTGGGCAGCTCATTCCAATGCTTAACAACCCTTTCCACRAAGAAATTCCTGTTCCCTCACTGCTCCCAGGGCTCTGAGCAGGAGCACTGCCCTGCCATGAAGGAGGGAAGCAGCCACAGCTCTCCTGTCGTTTTCTTAGCTCCACCAYTCTGCACTAACTTGGCATTAAAGAATTTTTCAGCTTATCCATTCTTTAATCCTTTTTTTCTGTCTTCCCCRCTCCTCCTGTATAATCTGCACACACACATTCCTTTGTCAGCTCCTGGGTTTGCCCGGTCTTTGCCAAAACACAGGATCAGGCTGCAGCACGGGACAAGAGCACGTGCAATAATGCATGATCTGTAATGTGTGTTTGTGTTGAGGTCAAGGTGCATTCCAGCAGGTCTGGAGARAGGGATATGGGATGGAAAGATATGAGGGATCTGTGTCCCATCCCACATTTGGTCACCCTCTGGACCAAATTTGTGTTAGTGAAACTCGTCCCATTTATGCAGTTATTGAGAACCAGAGGACRCAGCCTTGAGATACTCCAGGGAAGGTTCAGGTTGGACATCAGGAGGGATTTCTTCATGGAAAGGGTTATTAAACATTGGAATGAGCTGCCCAGGGAGGTTTGGAGTTCCCATCCCTGGAGGTGTCCAAGGAATGGCTGGATGTGGCACTCAGTGCTCTGGGCTGGGTGACAGAGTGGTGACAGCTCCTTCAAGATCTTTTCCAACCTAGTGTTTCTGTGATTCTCTGATACTCAAAGCAAAGAGAGGATGAAAAACACCAGTCATGAAAGGCACTGTGGTAAGCAGACCCTAAACAGAGACCAATCCTAGTGCCAGCTGTGTGCCTGCAGAGCCACAGCCTCCCAGATAATGCTGCTGTTGCTGCTGCTGAACTCCCCGTGCTTGCAAAAATCTCTGCTCTTTCTTCATGACCCAGGCTTGTGGTGCTGCAGATCTGCTGACCCACCTCACCAGGGGYTGGCATGGCAGACAAAGCTTCTTCCAAGTGATGGAATTTGGGAAGGGGATCTTATCCTGAGCCCCCACAACTGTGTTATAGTGAAAATGTCCATGAGTTTGTGTTGCTCTGTGCTCCCCTTGGAGTCAGCGGAGAGAAACAGCCGTTTCTGGGTGATTTCATCCCATCTGAAGCAGACACACAGCACAGGGCTCATGAATCATGTCCTGGAGGTGCTCATTTTTCTCTGCTGACAGCAGAGGCCAGCCTGAGGCAAGACAGACTCCTYGTCCCTGTCACAGCCTCACCCAGCAAACACAGCTGCATCCCTGGGAAGGGACAAATCTGTCACTCCTGCAAGGAGGGATTCATTCCTCCTGGGCAGCCCTGCTGTSTGGGCAGCCCCCAGGCCAAGGATCAGCTGCTCTACCCGAGTCCATTTCTTCTGGAAAGACAGAAAGGAAAGATGAGAGATTATTCTACTCATCCCTTTGGCACTTTAGGGCTGTTCACCAGTGTGGCTGTAGGGTTATGGCACATCCTTTGCCCTATAAGCTGAGCAGCACAGCAGTGACCCACCTGATGGCCTCCTGTTGACATCTGTTGCCAATCCACATTCTTATTTCCTTGTTCCAGATGTGAATTCAGTGAGTCCCAGGCACGAATTTAGGCACAGTCCAGCAGAAGTGGAGAAAAAAAGATAATTTCCTTAAAAACTAATTAGGATTTAATGACTAGTGCCATGAAATTCAGGCTCTGGTATGTGACACTGGAGAGGAAGCTCTCTGATAGCTGCTCTCTGCTCCTATCCCTGTCCTTAGACAAGGGGAATGATTAGACATGATTCCCTTCCTTACTGACAGGGAAGTGACAGCTGGAATATCTCATTTTTTTAATTAGCAAAAAGCTAATATTTAATTATATTTTTGATTCATTGGGTGTTTTTTACRCAGATAATTTGGCCATGCTAGTGAAATTATATCTTTTTTTAAAATATTAATTTACTTAAATTGCTGATTCCCTGAATCCTGTGTGAAAATCTCCACAAGGAACAACTGAAAAAATAAAGAGCCCATAGGCTGCTTAAGCTTTCTGATTATGAGAAGAGAAATTGAATTCATATTTCAATTTTTTTTGATAGACAATTTCCCTTTTAACCAGTCAAATAGTTTATTGAAGCAGTGAGACAAACAGAAATTTAGGAGCTGGTGTCAATATCTGACCACAGTGACAACAAGGTGTTTTTGGCAGTGTTCAAAGAACACATCAGTGCCTCAGGGGGAGGCAGGTGACTGCTCCTGGCTCGCTGACTCCATGGTTGTGATGTCCTCACTTCACCTTGTACCAACCCAGAACACACAAAAACAAGTGGAAGAGGAGTTTGTGGAGCAAAAAAACCCCTTTTTTTTTCTCGTGTATTTTTCTCAGGGTTCGGGGCTCTGCTTTGAGCTGGTGTTTAGGCTCAGAGGGACAGGTAGGATCATGCTGAGATTCCCACAGACACCTTTATCCCTTCCTTTTTTGGCTGTAATTCCCCCAGGAGCTTAAGTGGATGTGAAACCAGAAAGCTGCAGGGCTCCTCACACCTGGGACAGCCCAGCCCAGAGCTGCTGTCCCCAGASCACGGCCAAAGTGACCTGTCCAGCTCCCCCTGAGTGTCCAGCCTCTCCTTGCTCCTCCGCAGAGCAATAAAACTTAACAATTTTCTAACTCTCAGGCCATCTCATGTCCTGAGAAAGAAGACACGGCTTGAAGAGAGAACTGAAATGCACTTAAGCACTGCAAAGGCCACTGAAAGGGAGTGAGTTTCCAGGCTGCTGCCAAAAATTCGGGAATTACTGAGGATTTTGGTGCAAGCAGGTYTTGGAGCAGCTGATCCAGCCGGTACAGGGAGCGCTATCTGGTGGTTCCTGCTGCTCAGTGCAGCACTTTCTGATTCTACACCTTCCTGGATTGGAGTTTTCCACGTCTAATCAAGGTGTTGACAAGGCTTATGAAGGCTCAGATGTAGGGTTATATTCATTCGGCCTCATACTTAAAAAAAATTATTTTAAATTTTTTTTAATGAAGTTGGAAGTTGAGAAGGAGGAATAATTGGCAGTGAAATGGCTTTGAAGTCAGCACACACATACATATCCCCTTTTCCGATTAATCCATTAAATACTTTTTGCTTGACTGTCTGCACATCTGCTGCTGCACTGACTCACTGCAACGACTCAACCGAACTGACAGAGCACAAGTGCAGAAAATGAAGCTGAACTTGTCTTCTGTGAGTCCAGTGGTTGTGTAGGAAATGCCTCAAACACCTGGCAGGAGCAAGCCATCCTAAAATAATTTTGAGTTGTTTCTAATCCCGCCTAACCCGTGTTATGTTGCTTCCAGCACAGGATCATGGTGGGCTTAGAATAGGGCATGTACAACAGTAGCAAAAAAAATTGTATTTCCCTGAATTAAAACATCAATTATTGCTGCAGTTTCTRGCCCAATTTCACATATTTTTCACCATACAAAATTCAGGTGTCCCTCATAGCAAGAAAACTGGAGCAAGATGTGACCCACAGCACAAAAAGAGCTTCATTTCCTCAGGGCAGACTTAAGTGGGGCCATGGGACAGCGAAGTGGATGTGAGCTGGACAAATCCCAATTTTTTCACTGCAAGCTTTCTAACCAGAACTTGGGCACAGCCCTGAATTTCCTGACTGTTTGGAAACTAAGTCCTTAGAAGAACCAGTTCACACTGGAAACTATGGGCAGATGGACACGTTTATACTCCAGAGAAGTTTCAAACCAACTCCTTTTCAGCAGCAGCACAGTCTGGATCTACTCAGAAAGGAGAAACTGGGTTTGCAGCAGGCAGCCACCYCAGCTTGATCCATTAAATGTTAGCAAAACAGGAATGTGATTGATTTGGGCCCCCAGAATGCAGCGTCCTTGGGCAGCCCAGCTCTCACAAAGGTGACTGAAATGACACAGGTCTGTTTGGGTTACCAACAGTAAGATTTCAGTTCCTAGATTATTTCCACACTCTTACCCTTGGAAGCTGCTGTCAGCAGGTTTTTTATTACAAAGTCAATCACGAGGACTGACCACAGCTGCTGGCAAAGCCTGGCAACGCCCTGTGCAGGGAGTGTGGGCCTGAAGAGGGGCTGGCTGATGTCTCAGTGCCCATTTCCCTGCATCAGACCAAATCCCACAGTTCCAGTTTCAAGGCCGTGCAGAGGGCACATGTGCACACCTTAGGCTATAGGTCAGTGTGTACTTAGGATGTCCTGAAGTCCTACAACATTTTCTTGCTGTTTGAGAAGAGGAAAACCAATGGGTAAGTGTGGGGAAGGCACATGGCTCTGATATTTGTGATTTTTGACCCCTCTGCTGCTGATTTGCGTAACCTGACTGTCTTCAGACCCTTTAGTGTCTCACTCCAGAGTTTATTCCAGCACACAGCAGAGCCAGCTCCCTGCAGAGGGAACTTGTAGCCTTGTGGCTTCCCAGTGTGAATCCCCAGTTCCTTCTGTTCCACCTGGTTTGTCACAGGCTGGGGGACAGCAGGGCAGATATGGCATTCCCAAGCCTCTCCTGTTAATCTGAAATCACATCCTTTGCTTTCTCCTACTTTTCAAGGTGTTGTTCCATCACTAATCTACYATGTCAAAGGCACAAAGGGAAATTCCTAGCACAGCCAAAATAATACCACCTGGATAGAAGATGGCAACTGCACAACCTGCTCTTYCAAGGCTTGGCTTTATCCAGTCCCAAACTGCCTGTGCCCTTGGGAATGCTGTGCAACAGCTGGGTGTGTACCTGGTTCCAGAGAACCATGATTTTCTCATACTCATGAAGCAAAAGCTTTGGGTTATTGACAGCAACTGGGATAATAAATTGTGGAAAAGTGAAATTGTTTTTAAAATAAACTGAAGACTTRAGTCTCATATCATCAGTTCCTATAGAAGCAGAACACAATTATTTCCTAAGACCTTGAACTTGATCACAGCATGCATGGAGAGATTGGTAACTCAGGTTTTTCCGGATCATAGTTCAGTTCCACGGTGAAAAAAGCGAGTCTGATACAGGCAAAATGTCCTTTTTTGTCATAGACATCCTGACACACAAAAATGGAGGAATTTAAATCTCACTGATATCAACAGGAGCCAAATACCTCAATGCTTTTGAGTGTCTTACTCTGAACCATTTGTTTCTCTGTCTCATTTTCTGAGCCTGCTTCTCTCAGAGTAGGGAATACACCTAGCTGAATGCTGCTTGGGAGGGGAGGAAGTGACCCTCTGTGGAARGGGGAGATCTGGCTTCTCCTGCTCTCATTTTCAGAGTTCTCACAGTCTAGGCGCCACACTGTGGTTGTAGGGGGATTTTTATTGAAGGGGAAGGTAGAAGAGGCTACATCCAGTAGATTTTCTCTCTTGTTTAATCTAACTCAAAGAGATCATCCTTCTGTGTATTTATAACAAGATTAGCTCTGTTGCTGACTGCACTGGCCACCCTCCCCTCCTGCAGGCAGAAGAGGCTCCAAATTATTRCAACACAAGAACAGCAGACTCCTTCAGAATGCACAATGGTAAAAATATAGATTTTATTTGTAAAGCATCTTCAAGWAAGTTGTTTAAAATACCAMTTTTTTCTTTCCCCAGAGACTTTAAATACATTTTGTATGAACAATCCCAGGATTCTATAGTACAAGCCTGCTGTACATGRTCTTTATTTAACACTATTTACAAGRACATCAGAAAGGTTTWCTGGCAATGAGGATTTGCTATTCAAAGTAGATCACTCAAAAAAGGAAAGAAAGGAGTATTAACATAAGCAAGAGCACTCACTTGTATTTTCAACAGAATTCTCTGGAGAACTTGTATTTACTGACAAAATACACTGTTGAGTGACTACTCAGTGAGTAGAACATCAGAGCTAGCTATAATTTACAGCACATAAATTAAGTTTAACAAATACTAATCACACTCTCTTTCCATCAGTGATGTGGGCTGTGACTCCAAACCCCAAACCTAAGCAGGATAGACAAGCTGACACTACATGGAAGGAAAGGGAGAGTAAGGCATGCTAGACCCTGTTTCACAGGTCCCTGCTACTAAAAATAATCTTCCAGACAGGGTCCTCATCAGGGCTGTCCCAGGAGCTGTGTTATAGCACAAGCAAGGAGGGATACGGAGAATGAACATTGGATGTGTTTGGAGCTCCCACCCTGTGCTGCAGTTACTCCAACCTGTGCCAAATAACTCTAACATGAGCCCCAAAAACCAGGGCTGTTCCGGGGTGTGAGCCAGAGCCTCAGCATCACAGGATGCTCAGTGCCTCAACAGAAATTCGGAGTGTGATACAATATACAGATACAGGAAGAGCTGGTTCGAAATGAAACACATAAATCCTGCTGGAAATACATAAAATAAAGTGCCCTTTATCCTCTGTTCAGCACATTCCAAGCAGGAAGAGCTACACCACAGGAGAAACAGACTGCWGCTTCACCAGGACTGCAGCTAAAAGTGGTGGAAAACTAAAGGTAATTTCTTCTATTTGCTTTAAAGCACAGGGTCTGCTCCCATGGCTCAGGAGTTGCTTCTATTGGACTCTATTGTGTCCAAGAGTCACCAAGATCAGGGCAAAATTGCACTTTGTGGCACATCCTCACCCAGCTAATTTTGACAGGCAAAAAKAGACATTAAAATACTTTTGGCTCAAATTAACCTCTTGTTTGCCTCATCCCATCTAGTAATACATTAAGGCTGTGCTGTGAAACCACACCTGTATTGAGCATGCTATGCATTTGACATATAAGCAGTTATTTCTTCATACCCCAACAATTAAAGAAACCTCCACTTCAGAAGACTCCAAATCAAGTTTCTGGTCCACCAGGGACTTCTACAACAAGTCCATATAACTGAGATGTATCCCATTTTTMTCCAAATTCCTAACCAAGCTGCATTTGCTAGAATACAATTATCCTAATTATCCTAACACTCATTATCCTGGGCTCATTCTGCAGTCACAGGGGAGAAAGGGGCATCTTTAAATGRTGATAAAAGCCTCAGGGGAGGTGAATCACCCTTGGCTATGTGCACAAARCCCAACAGGAGCTCAGCTGAGCATTCAGGTCACCTGCCATGGCTACCAGGCTCAGCCATCCTGTTTGCAGTGTCACCTAAATAAATACATTCAGTATTGGGTAGTTTGGATCCTGTCTCTCTAGATTGCCAATGTTAGGAGTCATTGCAGTACCTACAGGGGATAGGCTGAAGAGAAGTTTCTCTGTTCCTCACTCTACCACGTGTACAATGTGGGAAAGTCCATACCTGTTCAAAGGAAGATTCATTAGGTGTGGTTAGAAGCTCTCAGGAATTTGGTGGTGGACATTGGGAGGGAGAGGGTAGAACTATCCCAAGTTAATGTAAACAATTAACATTGAATTTTAATACAAATATATTAATCTTCTGCCTCGCCCAAAATATTTAAGTGAAACTGATGGTTTATCTTATGAGTAGTTGTAGACAAACATTCCCACGGGTCCTGAGGGTTCAACTGAGTATTTACCTGATCTTCTCCTCATACAGATGAAAAATAAYATTGCCAGGAGAATTAGCACTAATGCAACTCCAAGTAAAACTCCAAGGACAATCACTGCTGCTCTCCAGGGGGAAATGTTGTCAGTTGGTGGCTGAACAGACAGAGCTGGAAATTTAAAACACATTTCAGAAATGTTAGCTAGAAAGAGTAAAAAGTGGGTGTAAGAAAGCCTGGAGCCCTAAGTGACAGCTGTGTTTTACAGCTTGGCAGCTTTGAAACTTTTGAATAACACTGAAAATGTTTTTGTATGTAGTGAAGATTTGTTAGCTAGAAATCTTTTCTGAGGGTCCTTGTGATTTCTTGGTGAYACCCATAATAGCTGCTCTGAGGATTTGCTTGATGGAACAGTGCACTTGAGAGTCTTTAGATTCTTTAGTGTGAAGAAAACCCCTCCTTTGAGTATGTGTAATGAGTCTTTAAAATAGATCCATAATCTGTATGAAATCACTGTGTGTTCAGTGAATGTTTAAATAGGTTACTTGAATTATTTGAATCTCTTAAAAGAGAGAAGTTAATTTATCAGCTTAATTTAACAGCAGATCTGCTGTTAATCCCCACCCCATTAGAGAGAAGCTGTTTCAGCACCACTTACATTTTACCATTACTTTACTTTGGTCCCCAAACTTGCTCCTGAATATTTTACTTAGGCGGGTCTGTAAATCATTCTCATCCACAGTCTCTTCTTTTGACAGCAGACAGAGAAAATCAGCAATCACAGTGCCAGGTCTGAACCCGAGCATGAAGATATCAAAGCGGTCATCGTTCAGTTCCAAGCGCATTTCCCGAACAACCTGTGCAGGTTGAAATTGATGTTTATTCCACACAACAGTCGACTGAGGCACAGCAGGAATGCCCACATCCTGCACACATCAGGATATTAATTGTCTTCACTTACTATTCAAAATAATTGCTTTGGGATAACCAATAAAAAAACTTATTGAAAGAGGATTCCGGAATGATGCATTGTCTATGGTTGAAAATGTGAAATCTAAGTTTGACTTCCAAAGCTCCAATCTGTTTAGCTAGTTATCAATGAATAATGCATAAAACAAGTTGTCCTCCTCCACAAAAACATATGGGACCCCGACTGTACAAACCTTGGAATCTACAAAGAGCACCCAATATTTTTAAAGTTATGTTCCATGTCCCCTAACTTTTTTTAACAATTTTAAAATTCAAGCATGGTCCTGTGCACACTGCTGATATTAGAGGTTTAAAACTTATTTTTGTCACCAGATTTTCAGAGTCATGACGTTACATTATGCCTATGCAAAGAGAGRCAGGGGCCTGATTTGCCTGTCAGTCATTCTGGCACAAACCAARTGTAATCCCATGACACCAATCAAAATCAAATCAGCTACACTGATGTCTCCAAAAGTACAGTCTTGCTTTCATATGGATATAGAACAAGCAGTCCCCTTTTCTAAGTAAGACTGGTTGAAATGTTTTTGTCAGGACTGGTCTTTTCAGGAAATTAGATGTTTCATTCAGCCCACTAAGAGAAGTTATCTTCTTACTGTGGATAAATATGGTGTTTTACCTGAAAAATCTGAAAGATAGCTATTTTTCATAGATGATAATAAACCTTGTTCTGAGTCACTGCTCAGTTTTCTGCCTCCATCTTTTCTGTGGGATAAACCCTTATCTCAAACTTTATATCACATTAAGTTCTTTGGCCAGAGACTCCAAAAATGTTTTTCTTTTCCTCACTTTGATGAGCAGCCTAGATAGGAAACCGGACCTATACAGGTAAAACTGCAAAATTTCCAAGCTACAACTACAGAGTAATAATATTGTGTAATACAAAASAAATTGTTCAATGTTCAGATTAGGAAAAAATAAATCGAATACAGAAACTGTCTATGTTTTCAGGCATGTTAGTATAGCCTCTCTCTGATTTTGCCACTTTTTAAAGAAAAGCTGACAYGCTGCATGAGATAAAAGCTTATTAAAAGCCAGTGAAGGGATTCCTGTTGCAGTCAGGTTGGAGGAAACCTTTTAAATCCACCAAAGTAAATTTTCTCTCCATGAAGYAGAGATGTTAGCAGTCATAAGACAAGGTTACCTCCGAGTTGGCGTGGTGAGAACAAATTAATTACTGCTTTTGAAATCTGTGGAGATTCTTAGCTAAAAGGGTGTGATCATCACACTAAATATAGCTGTGTTCGTTATTTAAAGCAGTCTACCCCAATCTTACAGTAATTTTACCTTTCCAGCARGCTTACATACATCAGGATCTCTGAGAGGTGTTTAAATTATTAGTTCTTTTCTTTAACTTGCTGCTAAAGACAGTAGAATGGCAGACTGATGCTTCTACCAGTCAGCTTTACCAACTCAAAACTTCCACTTTCCTCATTTCCCCCCAGAGATGGACCCCTTGATACTTTGTCCAGTCCTGCAGCCACTTCCATGAAGCAAATTGCCAGTCATCAACACTTGCAAAGTTTTCATATTTCCAAGTGCGTATTGAAATGCTGGTTTTGAGTAATATTCTTTTTTTGTCTCCACAGACATCGCTTTAGCGAAGTGGGAGAAAATAAACTGAACRGGATGTTCCTTGAACTTACAAAAATAGAATTTTAAAGTGTCTTTCACTAAATAACTTACATTTGAGGATGGCTTGGGGAGGACAGCCCTCCTCACTGAACAACAAGCTGTCTGTCCCTGGCAGATTTTGTGCTTCCTATGCWGTTTTATCTTTTTCACCTGCCACGGTCTTGATTTAACAATGAATGTAGGAGACTGAAGCTGCTAATCACAAGCCTTTCTTTAGTTCATTCATGTTGACAAACAAGATTGCATCAACTTACATCTGTTTTGATCCTTTCACACATTTTTTTGTAGTCATCACTATCAGAGTTATAAAGTGCATTATTAAAGGTCCAGTTTAAGAAAAGGCTGCAGGAAAATGCTTGGCTATCTGGAAAAAAAATAAAGAAACAAACAGGTGAATCCCAGGATGTCCYTCCACAACTGGTCTTTGGACTTTATTATCTCATGTATTTATAATATTAATTGATAAAACCAGAAACTATTCAAATAATTTCAATGTGTTCAATGCACTGGCTCTGGAACCTTCAGAGCTCAATCTCTCCAAGTTTCTCAGCCACCACAATCCTCACAGCTTGTTCACCATCCCTGTATTATTCAGGGTGCATCCCACTCCCTAATTCAACAGCCACCCTCCCATTGACTCCAGCAGAAGCAACATCAGTCTGTTAGACTCTGCAAGGCTCTGAGTGTGTCTAAATCCTCCCGAGTAGGTGGATGAGCCCTGAGCCAAAAGAAGAAAAGCTTTACATAGAAAAGTCCAGACTAAAATAGAGCTGGAAGCTGACACTAAAGTTTGATGGAGGCAGATTCTTCACCAGAGAAGTGTGAACTTCAGATGCTGTGTGAACTGACATAATAAAGCAGATGGCAAAATACTCATGGAAGACACTCTATTGTGAAATAATACCCCGTAGTTATGGATAAACAAATGTTAATGTTCTATAAACTTACTGGAGCATGCAATGTCTTTTAAGCCAGAACAGACAGTACTTTCTGCWGCACAAAATTCAGTTCTTTCAAAACAGGAAGAAGGATCTGTAAAATAAATTCGACAATCAAGACAATCACTTCTGTGTGTATGTTATTACTGCTAATAAGAAAAATATGGAATAGGTGAAAGCATTTAATGGTGGCCAAGGAGTCACCTAAGCAGCAGYTCCTTTGGCCCAGTGAGAACTAAAAATTGCAAATTGTAAAATTGGAGCATATCAAAAAAAGAGGCAGGTGGTGGGTGGGTAGGTGGTATKTGAGAACTTACTGAAATAGCATTGAGAACTCTGATTTCTTATGAGAGCTAAAGATATAGGTTGTGCTGTTACGTGCTCGTAAAATTCAGGTAAACTAGTGGAGGTTTCAGAAGTAAAAMATACCTCCAATATCCTTTGGAAACAAAATGCATCATGCAATCTCAAAATCACAGTGTGCTTGTCTGAGCTGGCTAATCTGAATTATTTTTGATGGGTCAAAACCCATTAAAGGGTATGGCTGGAAGGTTTTATGTGGTTAGTTCATTGGGTGCATCTCCAGTTCTCCTTAGAAATGAACATTCTTTAACTTTCCATGAAATACAGATGACTTGAGTTTTATTGCTCTTTTTAATTAGGTCACAAACACTTTCCTGGTAGGGCAGATGGCTCCAGATTACAAAAGGAAATTGCTTTGTTTGTGGTTGGTTTGGGGTTTTTTTTTTGTTTTGTTTTGTTTTTTTTTAGTAGGGAAACTAATCGTGAAAGCCAGTGGACTGAAGTATTAGATTATTTCAGTGGAAATTATGACGAGAATTCCTTGGCTTTGTGGTCCTAAAGACTCAGGCAGAGGGTAAATCTATTAGAAGGAACACCACAGTCAAGTGCCACAGTAATTGCCCTAGAAGGGTTTTGAGAATAATCAGACAATACACCAGAGAACTCAAAAAAGGATTGCAACAAGGACAGCCACATTATAGAGGTCAAGGAATGCTGGAAGAAACTAACAATTGCCAAAAGTCAAGTTAGATCTTTCAAGTTATATAAAAAGAAATCGTGAACACTTTCTCAGCCGCTGGGAAAGAATGATAAAGTGCAGTACAGTTTTATCAAATGTGGATCATGCCAAAATAACCCAGTGGCTTCCTCTGATAGGCTGACTTTTAGATCTCTYCCAATGATAGAAAAGCAACATTATAAAGTGCCAAGTGGTAATTTTTTTAGTGGAAAAAGTCTTGTCTAAAGGCTAAGGGGGGATGGCAATGGGGAGCTTTAAGAGAAACCTTAATTTAGAGGGATATTACTTGTCATGGCCCTTGAGAATCAGTTTTAGTACAGACGCACAATTAAACAATTTGTCTTAATGTCTCTGTCCTGGGATGAAATTAAAAAGGTGACTGTGATAATTAAGGTCTACCTGCATTCACAAAAGCAAGTACAACCTAAATTAAACATCATCAGAATAGCTTCTGTTAAATTTACAACCAAAATATCCTGACTTCTGCACAGAATTATCCAGCTCAATAATACATGATAAGAAATTTTACAGAGCAAGCATTTACTCTTGCAAACTCCTGTTTAATCCAAGCAGTCCTACCCAGGTAAGGGGATGAGTCAAATAAATAAAGATGGCTTACAGGAATAGGAGTTTATGAGATCAATTCGAGATTATATTGGAACAAGACATTATGAGTTTATATTAATTTAAAAGAAATCCAGGGTGATGGAGGAGGTACCTGTCCGGACAGTGACTGAAGTCTTGTTTTTCTCGGCACAAGATGACACTGCCACAGAAATTTTGTACACATGGCCAGGAAGCAAAGGTTTAAACACAGCTCTTGTCTTTTCTGTAGTTRTTCTATTTATCTCCTGGTTTTCATCCATGAGAGAGACACTGTAGAGGCTGCCTTTGCTGCCACTGGTCCAGCTGAGTTGTATTTCTTCTCCTGTCACGTTCTGAACTTCAACAGACACTGGCACTGCAAAATGAGAAAGTTTCATATAGCTGACATTTTGATGCTTAAAAATCTGGCTTACCTAAAGTAGAGGCTAGACAAAACTAAGAGWATAAAAAGCAGTTACATTTGTTGAAGGGCCTCCAGGTACATTTAGGGCAGTCCCAGCCCATCCAGGGGCTWCACCTAAAATGGACACTCAGTCATGGGTTTTTCACCCTTTATCAGTTTTGTCCATTTKYAYATCRGGGSTGAATCCTCCAATTTCAGCTTCAGCCAATGCAGTCATTGACTCCAAGTTGKCTCCCCCCAATTCTCTGTTGTTTCCATCTCTTGGGSCCTGGCACAGTGAGGTGTCCTTGAGTTTGKGGCTGCAGAGGAATTGTTTTGTGTAAAAATGGGAGAGCAGGAGCTCAGCACTGTCTGTGGAGTCTGGAGTTACCCACTAAAGAATTACAGGGTCACAGAGACATGAAAAATAGAGACGCTGAAATCCAAAAGCATCAATTTCACTTCTTCAATTCTACACATTTAATACTGAAGAAAAAAAAGAAACAAATTAACAATATAAATTCTTGTGTGTTTTATCAGAGCTGATTTCAGTTTTTCACCTCATTCTCCCACAAGAGCACAAGTGAACCATTTGCTCTGTAGATGGAAGCCATACAATAATGTACTTAGATTGATGGCTCCAAAACACAAATGGGTGGCATTCTAGTTYTTATAACTGCAGGCAAAGTGTGGTAAATGGTCGGAATTGTACAGTGTTGCATTAAGATAGTAGAGAATGGATGAGGGTGGTTGAGAAAAACACGAGCATTCTGAGGTGGACTGATATTTGATTCATCCTGACACCCTCAGGAGGATGGATTACTAAAATGCCACCCGGAAATCCTAAGTTCAGAGCAGTAGAGAGGCATTTATTAAATGTGCTTCACAATAGGGTTAAGAAAAATCACCTATCACRGTGGTTTATGCCTGCAGGCAGGCACCCAGTGAATATTTACTGGTCCAGGAGAGCTTCACCAAGGTGTCGAAACTGCCTTTACTGGTATTTGTATAATTATGCATTTTAGGTGATTTTATTAGGCCTGACTTTCTGAAAATATATCCAGGGATTTTACCTCACAGCTGAAATGACCGATGAACAAGAATATTGTGTCTGATTGAATAATTTCCATTCTACTATTCAGTATCAAATATTTACTTACWGCAAGGGGCTGATGTAAATGAGGTAGTGAAAACAGAATGAGATGTTGATCCTGCAAATCCAGTTGTATTGGTGTCTGAAGGGACTGAGGTTGTTGGTCCTGTTCCAGTTGTGCTGGTGGTGTTGGTGTTTGGAGGGACAGGAATTGTTGATCCTATTCCAGTTGTACTGGTGGTGTGGTTGTGTGAAAGGACAGGAGTTGTTGATCCTGTTCCAGTTGAATCTGTGCTATTGGTCTCTGGAGGGACAGGAGTGGTTGATCCTGTTCCAGTTGTACTGGTGATGTTGGTGTCAGGAGAGGCTGTAGTTGTTGATCCTGTTCCAGTTGTGTTGGTGGTAGTGGTCTTCGGAGAGGCTGTAGTTGTTGATCCTGTTCCAGTTGTGTTGGTGGTAGTGGTGTTCGGAGAGGCTGTAGTTGTTGATCCTGTTACAGTTGCATTGGTGGTGCTGGTGTTTGAAGGTACTGGAGTTGTTGATCCTGTTCCAGTTGTGTTGGTGGTTGGAGGAGCTGTAGTTGTTGATCCTGTTCCAGTTGTGTTGGTGGTAGTGGTGTCTGGAGGAGCTGTAGTGGCTGATCCTGTCCCAGTTGTATCAGTGCTGTTGGTGGCTGGAGGAGCTGTAGTTGTTGATCCTGTTCCAGTTGTATTGGTGGTAGTGGTGTTCGGAGAGGCTGTAGTTGTTGATCCTGTTCCAGTTGTATCAGTGCTGTTGGTGTTTGAAGGGGCGGTAGTTGT
>NW_026623810.1:379088-412034 GCF_030028575.1 Malurus melanocephalus | reverse complement strand
TTCCCAGGCCCCTTCTCTGCCCAGCAGGGCTCTGCTCCCCAGCCCAGGTCAGCCCGGGCTGGCCCCACAGCTCAGGAAGGAGTTCCAGYACAGAATCATAGAATAAAATAGGTTGGAAAAGACCTTTGAGATCATCAGGTCCAACCTGTGACCTGACACCTCCTCACTGACCAAACCACGGCATTGAGAACCACGTCCAGTCTCTTTTTAAACACATCCAGGGATGGTGACTCCATCCTCTCCCTGGGCAGATGATTCCACTGACCAATCATTCTTCCAGTRAAGAATTTTTTCTGACATCTAACCTAAACTTCACCTGGCACACCTTCCCAGGCTCCTGTGCCTGCTCTTCCTGCAGTGCTGAGGGAGCTGCTTCCCAGGCACAGCCAGCTGGAGGATACCCAGGAAAGCTCGAAGGACATCAATTCCTCCCAAAATTCCTGGTCTAAATATTGCATCACCAGAGTATTTTGGACAGAATTGACTTCAGCATAAGCAAAAACTTTTGCACAGAGAACAAGAAATGCTCCCTGACTCTTTCCATAAGGGCTAGACCCGTGGAAGTAACTAAGATGTTAATGCAACAGGGATTTTTTTTTTTTAATGTCTAAAAGTGAGCCACGTCTTTGCACTGCTACTAAATCACTGCTTTTCCATGCTTGACCAGAAAAGAATCTGACCTGGGCAGCTGTTTAACTTGCTGCTCAAAGGCCAGCAAAGTCTGGCTTTCAACTGTTTGAACAGGGGAAGAGTCTTTTTACAGCCAGCCTTATTAAAGCACRGGATTTTATTAGCTGCTTCGTGGTAATAAGGTGAAGTACAATGTTGTGGAATGCTCCTTCAGGAGATTTGGGATCTTATATGCTTTGGGGTTTACTTTCCTTTTTCAGACCAGGGTGCCTGGCAACCCACTAAGGCTACAGCTTCATTGTAATGGTCTTTTCCTTAAAGCCACTTCTGACAACTGATTTTTGCCCCAGGTAGGGGAAAGTTACAATTTGAAGGACTGTAAGATAAATATGCTGTTGCCTGGTTGTTCTGTTTACTATTTTTTTAAGCCTTTGCAGATTTTCAGGTACTTGGAAACACTCAAGATACAGGATAAAAAAATCAGCTTTTGTCAGACATACATACAGCAATGTTGTACATTCAAAACATCAAAGGTAATGTGGTTTTCCTCTTTGGCAACTTTCTTTAAAGTTCTGGTAATTTTCTCACAACATTTTTAACAGATTGTAAACAACCCTTTTTCTTGAAAACCACTTTTGGGGCACATGAAATATCAATTAGTATTTGGGAATACCTGCCAGAAAGTTTTCATGAACATTTAAACAAATATGTCTGTATTATCTTGCAAAAGAAYGAATTATTCTGACAAATTTCAGCATTTTCCCATCATCTTTTGTTTCGTAACTCTAATGGGAAACAAAGAGAAGCAAAGCTTCCAAATCACTGATGAGCTTTAATGAGAACTGCGTTGGACTGTTTGATGCCAAGGTAAAGACTGAAACGTTAAGTTTTTGGGACTGTGAAAAGCTTTTTGGGAATGAAAGGTCTATGTCYCCAAAATCCCCTAGCTAACACTTTTACAGTTACCACTAGAAAATCTGWCACTTCAYTCAGGAGKTTTTTTTTTCCTGATTACAGTATTCTTGAGTTTTGGAGAGAAAAGTATACATTTATATAATTCAATATTGATATATAATACAGAACAGCTTACACAAAAATGCCAGGGAGCTCCTTTTTTTTAACCACCCAAACCTCTTTTCATCCAAGAGAAATCCTCCCACCGTTACTCTGAAAACACCAGCCAGCACAGAAGGAAGCAGAAGCACTGCTGATTTGAAGGACCTTTGTCCCAAGATATTCCCAACCCTCCAGCCCAGTGCAGCTAAGCTTGGACCTACCTTACACTGCAAAGAGAAGCCAAAAAGCCTGCAGCAGCTTTTCCAAAACCATCACCTTGGGAGAAGAGCTGCTCTGGGGCACTGCACTGTACAAGTTATTCATTCAACTCCATTCACCTGCACTACAGCAACCCAGTTATGCCAGCCACTCTTGAGCTGCAGGACTCAGGAAGAACCTCCTAGGCTTGTTTTTTCACTATTTTCCTTTTTAATTGAAAAAGCATCTCGTGTCTGTAGAACCTTCTGCAAGCATCTGTTTGCCAAGATAAACTAACAGAACTATTTATTGCAAATGTTGCTGCCCTGTGGCAAATGCCAGGAGTAGAGCATGAGAGCCTCGTGCTACCCTGCTTCTAACAAGGTCCCTGGAGCCATTATTGTTTCATTAATCTCTGGAACCAGCTAATTGTAAGAGAATAATCTACAGCTTGTAAAACAACAACTGACATTTTGCTCTTTTTTGTGCTCTGTACTTAATGCTCTATAGAAGGTCCTGACTGAAACAATTCCCAAGAAACAGCCCCAGCTGACACCAAGACAGGTCCTCGCTGACAGAGCCAGGGAAGTTTTGCACCTCAGGGAGGGATCACAAATTCTTTGTAGCACTTAATGCCCGCCTGTGAGGGGCACAGAGGAGGCAGTGGATGATAATTCTGGCTAAACCCAGAATTACATTTTTGAAACCCAGCTTAGATGCAGCCAAGMACGTTTCTTGCTCTTGGACAGGAAYATCATTGCTACGGCTGGGCAGTGTACTTTGCAGTCACAAACTTTACTGCTGCGAGGACAGCAGTGCAGTATTTTTTTCTTTTCAGCTCTTTTGAAAGACTAAAATCATCTGTAGAAGCTCCTCACATGAGCAACCACAGCAGTTTCATACCAAATCCCTGCTTCAGAGGGTCTTTGAACACCAACTTTTTTAGTTCAGAGAACCAGGAAACAAACTGGAGAGCCATCACCAACCTCTGAAAGGTGAATTCATTCCCAGTGAATGGTATGGGTAAGCTTCTGCACAAGACAGGGAAATCAGAAACTGGGGCATGGATTATTCTGCATGTAATTCATGCTGGGAGAAACACACAGAAACAAACCAAGCAGGCAAAGAGGCAACAACAGCAGTGCAGCACGCCTAAAACTTTAATCTTTTTTTTTTTAAAGAGTACAGAATTGAAAGTGACACTTTTTGCTCCTTTCCACCTTCCCGTTCTCTGTCCCATTGYTTCCTATGTTCTCTCTAACAGGAAATATTTGTTTGTAGATTAGTTTGCCTTGTCTTCAAGTGAGGCATAGCAGTTAATCTCCAAAAGCAGGCCCCAATTCAGTGAACCACAGGCACATGCATTCCCATCCCCTCCCATTTGGGGCAACATTTCAGTGCAATACTTGAACAGCATTTTCAATAGGGATGTTTTTACTTACCCAAAGAGGGGAGGAGGGGGTATATTCGTGTGGTCTTAGCCAAGGAGGGAGRGAGGGAGGGAAGACATACAACATACATCATCTTGTTCCCAGTTCAAGGCAATTTTAGGGATGCTGACACATTGTTAAAATCTTAAGCAGCAGCTTAACTGGAGAAGTTTGTAGCAGTGAGAAACCCCATGGCACTTAAAAAGGGGGAGCTTTGAAATCACTGCTCAGTGCCTGCTAAAGCAGCCTCACAAAGTCAGACTCCTAACTTTAAACACCCTCTGCTCCTRATGCCATTAAGTAAACACGCTTCATTAATACTAATAATTATATAAAGAGGAAGACTGGCAAGACAATACAAAAGATTTTCAAGAATGGGAAAACCTACAGAGTTCAGAAAAGAGGATTCTGGAAAATGAAAGTGGACTTTATTTTACATTGTAGGCTTTTGCTTGTTATCCCTTCGAAATACATTTAATTTTAAATTAATAAAGATCATAAATGAATAAACTGATATGTTCTCTAAACAGACATAATAAAAACTCAGACATTACAGCACAGGACCCATCGTTTAAATATGCCAATAATAGAACAGTTAAAATGACGCTGGCTAATGTGAGCATAAAAGATGTGGCTCTAAGGAGAAGTGTGGATTAGAGRATTGAGAGTGAAGCAGGTGATGCCTTAGTCTGAATCCGAGCTCTCTTGCTTGTTGGTCTGGTACTGGCTGACTGCTTCCTCCAAAGGAGCCATTGTCCCGTCGGGCCGCACTCCCATGGGCTTTATGAGCTCATCTCTGTGAGACATTGGGAAAAGAGAATCCATATTAGCATGTGCACACATCAATTCACACGTGTATAATACAGGCACATACAGTATATGCCTCGCTACATAATGAGCCTCTAAAAGGAAGTTATTCCTGCTAAAGCCCTCTGTTTTGAAGAAAAAGGCACAAAAAAAAACCTTCCCAAATAGGTGGGAGGGGAAGAGCAGGACAGATAAAGACTTCATTCATGTGGGCCAAACCTACTTAGCCAATTAAAGACACCATGAAAAGTCAGTGCCTAATAGGCTCAAGACAAGGAGCAGGTTCACTGTTTTGGACACACAAACTAGCTTTTCTTCTAGGAGTTCTCTGACAGCCAGTTCTTCCTAAAATTTCACCTGCCATTCTGGCAACTATATACCCAAGCAATCAAAACAATCCTTTGATACATATTCATCTTGTAGAAGGAAATAAATCAGTGAAGAGAACAGACTCTGCCTACACCACTGCTAGGGCTGTGTTAAGGACTTGCTGATTCATTTAGAAAAAAGCTGACTGATTCTAATACTATTGCTTTTGTTTGTGGCAGTTTAATTACAGGATTTACAGCCATTTTAATCTCTTCAAAGCTCCAAAGGCYGCTCAGCAGTTAATCCAATTATATCTACTCCACAAGCCACAGCCTTGTCTAAGAGATGATTAATTATTGATTAAGCAAATCAAAAAGTATTAGCAAAGATTTATTTAATCCGTACTTTTTTATCACCTCATTTATATGTGGATTATGGCAAAAGCTGTAAGGGCAAAGATAACATTTTGATTTTATGCTAAAAAAAAAGGGGGGGGGAAATACCTCTAAATATTCAGGAGTCACCTTAAATAAAGGAGCAGAGGTTTGATGTTAATTTACCCCTTGCTTGAAAGGCAGCCCAGTAAAACTGTCAATTTAGCACACATCTACTACTCTCCCTAGCCACAGACAATAAAACTGCATCACTCAGTGGGGAAGCAAAGGCATCTCAGCACCCTCGGCCTTGGATGGAAAAAGGGACAGCAATTCCTGTACACAGCTCCACTCCAACCTTGGAACAGCAGAAAAAGCAGCACCTGAGTCATGTGCAGTGCACATGCTGGGCATTGTACAGTGATGAAGCAGTTCAATCAAGGCTCAGAGAAAGCAGCAAGATAAATGCAGCTGTTTGTGCAGATGTGGCAATGGGACACCACAGTGAGAAACTCACAGAGGTCACAGGAGACACCGGACCTGGAAAAACTGCTGTGGTTTGGCTGAGCAGCTCTGGTGGGAAGCTGCAGGCCAGGGAAGGGCGTTTGAAAGACCAGAGCAAAGAGCACRGGCCAGGCCCTCCCTCAGTGTGTGAGGAAGAGCAGGATTTATCTTTTAACAGACTGGAGAGAGCTTGCCATTCCTTAAGGACTGCCACTGAGTCCTCTCCCTTCTGGCAATGCAATTGTAATGTGAAGATTTTGCCCAAGTGACAGCACTCCTGGAGAATCTGCTGAAGATGTGGGGAAAAGAGATGAAAAGAATACCTGAAGTCAGAATTGAAAGRGCTCAGAACACAAAGACTGCAAATCTGGTGTTTAAAGAGGACCAAGAACCCTGACTGCTTTGGGTCCCCCAAAGGCAAAGTTGGAGTGCTTTGGAGTTGTGTCTAATAGCAAAGACTTAAAAAAAAMCTCTACATCCAAAGTCTTTTTGGCTTTCAAACTTTAAACATCAGACAAAACAAGCATCCTCTAAAATGCAAAAATGTAGCCACGAAGAACAAAATCACCATTGCTTGYCCATTAAGCTAAAAGGATCCTACATTTTTGTTTTAAAAATCCCAAAGCATACTGTTTAAATTGCAAACATTTAATATTGGAGCCAAGAAATCACATAATTTTCTAGTAATTTACCATTTATTACTGGTAATAAATAAACTATAATGGTTAATGAAAGATAAAGAATTCATTCATGAAAAAGGAAACACAGGAAAACAAGGCCCCAGGTCCCTTATGTGGGGACCTCCCTCTCCTCACAACAATACTTAGGTTTTTAAATATTGTCAAGAAGTCTGTCAATTATAAAAGCAAAGGTGTTTTTCTTCCCTTTTCCAGCCTCACTCTCACATCCTGGTTTAGCTTTAGGATTTAATGATAGGAACCAGGCTGAGCTCACCTTGCACAGAACAACAAGGATCAAACACCTTTGTGTTCCTGCATCAGCTTCCTGCTTTGCAAGTCCCTGAGCAGGATGGAAGATGCATGTTAGGGGTTTGCTGTTCTCTCTGTCAGGAGGGAATTCTACACATCCTTCCTTAGGCAAGTGCCACCCACTGAACTGTATGAACACAGAAATATGCTAAGCCATCCAAGGAAGAAGGAGGAGAAGCAGGCATCAGCATATTTTGTTTCTAACCACAACCCAGTCCTAAAACAGTGTTAACCGTGGCATCCTTTCACCAGTGAAGAGTTGGCTGCAAGTTCTGAACCCCCCATGAGCTCATTCCTGGTTTTCAAGAGGAAAAAGACAGAGGGAGACAAACTGATGAAAAGGTCTGGGCTGCCCACAAAATCAGCTTCCTAAGATCAGAACAACTTTCTGCTAAATAACAATAGTTTGGGTAGGAATGCCAGAGGCACCACTCAGCTTAAGTTCAGTCCCACCCTATCAGGAAGGGTCTCAGCAATTTGCCCATTTAGCTCTGGCTGCTCAGAGACCTCAACAGTTCTTTGGCACCCTGAGCTACCTGAGGTTACACTCACTGTCCACAGGGAGAGACAAGATGGGAAGGGAAGGGCCAGGAATGAACAGACAGAGCCTCAGAAAACATTTCACTGTCCAAAACTGGACATTTGTCATCCATAGGGTAGAACATGGCAGGCCTCAGCCCAGTAGATGGCAGTGGGAACTCTTCAGTATCCATGAAAATACACATATTGTGTGCTCGTAGGTATTTATACATGTCTGAACATCCTCATGTGACCTTCACTGTGACCAATACACCTTGCAACCCTCATTCTTCTAATGCCAACAAARCATTCTATTCAAGTGTACTTAGAAACACACCATCATTAAAGAGTTGGTAAAATGCATTCTCTTCTTCCACTTCCACATCTCCCAAGAGTCCCTTCCAATGTATTTATACAAGTCCTGCCTTCCTGCTTGCCATTTAGCTTGATAACGACTCAAAAATCATTGTTTTGAAGGGTGCCTCTCTCTTGCCTGCTCCCTGTGCTGCAGGGCAGCTCTGCCACACAGAATTAATGATGGTGTCTGTAATCAAACAGCCATCATGTAAACACCAGTCTGCCCCTTTGATAAAACAGCGTGTTGGGGACCTATTCACCTCCTCATAATTGAGTGCTACATAATAGTTCCCATCCTTTCAGGCAACATTATTTTGTTCTATGATTAGAAAGGGGAAGAAAAAAACAAACTCGATGTAGCATTGCCTTCTTCATTGATCCTATGATTAATTTTGTGTTTTTAATGAGTGTGGTACCTTATTTAGACACGTTCTCTTACTCGTTTTGTTGACTTCTGTTCAATGTRCAACAAAACCCAAGCTGTGATAATTGGAGACCATTTTATCAGCAAAAGGATTCTTGCTATTAATACAAGGTTGGCTTGGAAAAAGCATCCTGACATATTAAATCAGTCAATTAATATACAATTCTACCTGCCATTTATAATAGCAAAAATGTTAGCATTTTTTTCCAGACATTTTAATTAACACGGAATATCTCCAATAATCTATTATCTAGACAGAATATCACAGGACACTGACTTAAGGTGGCTAACTGGATGTTTTGCAAATAAATGGAAGGCTGAGTTAAATCTTGCAGCTCTGGGGAGTTTTTCCAAGCACAAATATGTGCATCATGTGCAGAGGACACGGCTTTACAGTCACCAAACAAATCTTAAAGAATGAACAAGATGCTGCTGACAAAACCCACATTTACATCAGGGCCAAGTTCAGGGATCCAGCATCAGCCTAAGTAATATATATATCTCTCCCAAGAAATGCAGTAATCAAGATTTTTCATGTTCATTTATACTTAGAATTGGTATATATTTAATGCTTTAAAAAAGTCATMTCACCCAGCCGAATTTGAACAAAATACTAATTTCTATAAAAGCTTTTGTAGAACCCAAAATATAGTAAAATACTGGGGCGGGGGAAATGGGTTCACAATAACATTCAGGTTTCCTACAAGTATTTTGAGAAATMGAAACTGGGTGATTAATTTTAATTTAGCCTTGTTGATGGCCAATTATGCCATGAACAGGCCCAAACAYCAACAACCTAACAGAACAGAAAAGCTTTGTATGGTTATGTATGGTAAGCTATGTATGACCTGAAATGACCAAAAGCATCAATCAGTTTTTCATCACCCTAAAMATTTTTTATTTTTCAGTGAAAATGAAAGAGAAGCCTAAAAAGCAAAAATCCACTGGCACATGGGACAAGGGAAAATATGTAATTTGTACTTAGAGCTTCAGTAAACCTTTACAAAGAGTGTAGTGTAAACACCCATCAGCCATTAATGAAGGCTGTAACTTCCCAATGAAGCAGCACTGCTTTGCACATTCGTTTTCGGAGTTCTGATTTGTTTTCTGAGTTCTTGACTCAGCCAAAGCCAAATCTGGAGCACCCCAGTGACAGACTGGCCTGATTATCCTCATCAGTTAGCSAGGGAAGCAAGTTTGTCAGTCCTTCAACATTTTTTTCCACACTTTTGGAAAAGTGTGGAATAGTGTGGTAGCTCGTTAAAGCTTCCACAATAGCAGTGAAGTAAGCAAACCTGTTTGGCTGCACATCACCCAAGTTTACTCAGAGCTCCTGATCAGGTTACACAGAGTTACATAAACTTGTTCAAGATGAGAAGAAGCTGTTTGTTCCTGTCCAGCTTCCTGCCCTGCATCAAACTGAACCTGCTCATGGCACATTTCCCCTCCTGTGGTGGCAACAGAGAGCAGCAKAAGAAGAAACCTGCCAGGAGCACTCTGCCTCAAAGCAAGATCTAAACCCCAGAATCAACTGAAAACTCCAACCAAGCAGCCTCTGCTCTGCATCTGCAGGGTGCAAAACAAGGCTAAGAGATGCTTTCCATGGAGATGTAAACTGCAAACTCCCAGCACTGAAGTGCTYAAGCTGGAGGCAGCATCAGTGCTGTATTCCAAAACCAGAGAGGGACTCCCAATATTACCAGTGTGTCACAAGACTCGCAGCTTCCTATTTTTTTATCATCTGCAAGGCCCACAATTGCACTCAATTACATTCATTTAAAACATCCCACAGCCTCCCCAATGCAAATCTTTCTTTTTTTCTTCCTGCCAGCATCTCCTTCCTCCCTGATTTTTAGTAAAACAGGAAGTGTGGGAAGAACAGTGAAATGATTTTATTCATGTTATCACTGCACCTAAAGGGATCACATCAACAATACTGTCCCACAGCAGCTACCATACTAAACAAACAAAAACTGCTCCAGGGCTGCCACTCTTTGTGGGGGAGTTTAAATGCTCCAGAAGCAACTGCAGGTGGATGGAATGGGCACAGAGAGGCCAAGGTGACAGGAATAAGTGGGGACACAGGGCAGCAGCTGCTCAGTTATTGTCAGCACTGCAGCAGGTGCCTCCCACCCTCCACACTGAAAGGGCTCTTGTGCCAAATTAACCATTGGGAGTTTTTGTGTAATGCTGCAGTGACAGCAACTGACTTCAGTCTTAGCTTAGCTGAAGTCTCAATCTTTCTTTCAAAAAATGTTTTAGACCATTTAGGCGTTTTACTGCGGCACACTTGGTGCTCAGCATCTGACTTCTCAAGCTTACACAGGAATGATTCCATTTTGACAAAGTAGTTCAATTAAGATTACATGTGAATTGCATTTTCTTCTCTTTACTAAGATGACTATGACATACTACACTTGCTTTCCATGCAAATAATGTGAAAAAAATCCAATCACTTAACAACTCTCAGATCAGTTGTTTTAAGTTCCTTCCCTGATTTCAATCCTGCTTGTAATTCAGTTTTCTGAGAACTAATGTAAAATCCAGATTCTCCTGTATCTTTTGCTGTATTCCTAATCTTTAACAGAGATTTAAAAGATACTAATTTTGCWGCATTTCTCTCAATAGATCTTGTTATTTGACTATCTACAGACTGTCACAAAACAAGCAGATTTCTAGCTGCTGAGTTTTGCCATGTTTGAAGAATGGATGCACTGATGTATTTACCTCCTACAGCTCAGTTCAATRGCAAATTAATATTACATAACTGTTTCTCGGGAATGTAACTGTGCTTATGAATTAAAAAAAAACCTACAAGCAATCACTCCAGTATGGCTAGAAGTAGGGGGAAAGAAAAAAACAGTAAATTCTAGACATATTAAGCCAAAGAGAAAAAAAAAGCTACAGAAAATAGCACAGGTCTATTTGCTTTCGCACACAGAAAGATATAAACTAAAGATCAGCTCTCTGGATCAAACACTGTAACACCATTTTGTCACACTTAGTACCCATTTCTTTCATAGAATTACCTTAATCACATAAAACGAATTACAAAGGCTGATTAGTAATCCAGTCCACACTTCACCTAATAAATGCACAGTAAGTCTTAACTGTAAATTCCCTTTTAATTGCTCCATTATACAATTTATTGTTTCTGACAACTATTTTCACACTGTATTTGTTCTTCATATAAGCAGCAGACATAAGTAGTTACAATGAGATGCTGCTCATTAACTTGGGGAAAATATTATTATGTTTATTACCATCAGCCTGTCTATTCAAGAGGCAGGTTCCCTTGCCACCAGATCTTCCCAATTCTGTCCACTCCTCTCTGAAAGAGGTTTCCTCTTAAGTCCTGCAACATATCACCATTTTCTTTGAAGGGCCAAGCATTTTTCTCTGCTTTTASAGTGGCCCTAATCCTACAAAGAAGTTGATTCTAGCACAGTTTTGAAGTACTAGACCTYAGTAAAGAACCAGTTTACAAGCTACCTCTCAAAAACAGCTAYAGTACAATACCTGGAAAGTTTATCAAACATGTTGACAAGCTTCATAGCTTCATATTCCTTTTGTTCCTCTGTCATTTCATCCATTGGATTGGGCATTGGTTCTTCTAAGTGGCCAGTGATGAGGTTAATGCTGGAGGTGAAAAAACAACACAGTTTACATTTCTGCAGGAACAGGTACATTTTCTATCTTCTTAATYGCAGGAAAGAGGAAGAACTAACAGAAACCATCAAGACTAAAACTGTCTGAACTGCAGGTGAAAGTTTTTGTTATAAATAGCCAAGGTTCATATTTATACCATATTTCCTCAGGAATCGTGACTATCTTCTTGTTGATTCCCTGTATTAATGTCTTGTCAGCACTCAGAAATGCACATTGGAACTCATCAAGGTATAGTTTGAAACCAGGGGAATAATGATGGTAACAATGATAATGTCATTAGCACTAATGACATAAATAGGGCACTGAATGACAGATATGTTGGAAACTTATTCAATTCCAGTCAATTTTCTGCTAAATTAGTTACCTATCACCCTTCTATGATGATGRTTTTTTGCTCCAATCAGATTATGTTACTTTACTTTCAGAATTTATAAAGCCAGTTTAATTTTCACTGTTAATACAAGTGAACAGTGATAGAGAAGGTTTTAAAGAAAACCTWCAGGACACATTATCCTTTCAAATATTTTAATCACAAACATTTAACAGCAATACAGGAAATCAGATGCATAAATCAACTGAGAATTGTCTTGAATGTTTCATTTAAGTGTCAGCTTTTAACTAAATATATGTTATATTTTTACTTAYATGCATAGAACTGGATGTCAGGCTTTTGAAAGAATAGCAGAGGATATAAGCAAGAAAAATCCTGAAGTGCAGAAATAAGAAGAAACCTCTTGGTTCAGAGTAAATTTCTTAGCATAGAAGCAATGTAATTCCTCTAATTCTCATMCACTTAATCCTATCCTCTATTCATGTACCTTAATAAGAATCTTTCAATAAACCACACTGTACCTAACCAGGTCCGGGTATTTCAAGGAAAACAAAGTAAAACAGAAAAAAAAGGAAGTGACACTTCAGATCTCCATTGCCAACAATTTCACAAYATCCTTAAAATGGCATCAAGTCTTAATGTACCAAACATCTTACATGTGACAAACTGAAACCTCTATCAATCAATCAATTACAATTAATGAAGATCAACAGAGCTCCTAAGTGGTCACTRAATCCTTCAGACAAGTATACTGGATTCCTGATATGTGACTTGTACAGAAGTTATTTTGCTCCTTCCATATTTACATATGTCACCTACTTGACTCTTCAGGAAAGTTTTACTGCCAGGCAATCTGAAACCAGATCAAAACTGGAACTGGACCTCCTGGCTTGCTCCTTTTTAACAAAGTTCTGGTTAAAAACTTTAGCCATATGTGAACACCATTACTTTCTCCATTACAGAGATATACCCCACAAACAATGTTGGCAGCTTGGCAATTTTATGTGAGTTCCTCACAAATCTGAGACAAAATTCATCTTGGTTAATTTGTTACTATATTTTTAAAATAATATTCTTACAATCCCTTTCCACACTTGAATTTTAAGTAGTAACTCAGACTGATATTAAATCATTTTCATAGTGATTTTTTTACCCTCTGCAACCGTATCTGACCACATGATGGTCACTATTTTAGGCTGGTTTCTCAAAAATTAGACCATGAAATCAGCAGAAGACAGGAGTTAATAAAAACACATAAAATTCCAAAACTGGCCTCTCTGAAAAAGGCAAAAAGGTAAAAACTAAAAAAAAATTATGTCAAAAGAATCCAAAATGCAACAGAGTATGTGGAATTGAAAACAATACTATACTTTGGCTTTGCAGATTTGTATTCTTCTGTGTCTGTATCTTCATCATCTGAGTACCAATGATCTCCTCTTCCTCCTGCTAGCAGGCCCCTYGCTGCCAGCAATCCTGCTGCATTRCCATAGCCTGTGTATTTCAACAAGCTATCAACTGCAGGGAGGACACAGAAAATTATTCAGCTGTAATCAGCTCCAAAACAAACCYCAGAATAAACCACAATGCCACAAGAATTCAGAGTAACAGCAAGAGGCAAACACAGTCATTACAGCAAGACCTTATACAAAGGGTAGAAGAAAAAGTGGTTTTTACCTCTCTCTTTACAAAGAACAAAGAGAAATTCTGCTGCAATTTGCTTTACTCCAAGGTCAACGTGTGTCATAAGGCGCACGAGTTTGTTCCTCACRGTTGTGCCAACTTCAGGACGGTTGGACACATCTCTTAATGGAGGTAGTACCTAGAGTACAAAAGAAAGGGAAGAGCAGCATAAAAATGAAAAGAAATATCTATCCAATACTTGCAAAAACAAATGTCATCAACAGAACAAAAAAATACTCGGCCCTTCAAAAAAAAAAAAAAAGCCAATAAAATCAGACAACTATTCTTACATGCATTAGTAGAGACTCTTGCTTAATATATTTAAGTTTTCTGGTCTGTCATTCTGGGCAGAAAAATACTCAGTCTCAAATGTAGACTTWAAAAATACAGTTATCAAGAGTTTCTGAGCACAAATGGGTGTCCCAGAAGAGTTGGTGAACAGGCAGCCATAACCTCATGTTCTCTGTTCCTTCTGTTTTGCTCACATATCTGGTAAAAGTGTTAGAAATGCCAGCTTAAGGAAACTTACACTATTAAAATGCTGTGTAGTTTATAAAGAACAATGATATGCTTATAATGAAAAAGCAGGAAAATAAGTACATTGCAAGTTCTACAAGTTTCTATTACTTAATTTTAAAAAATGGGATTTACATATAGAGGAAATGCAAACTTCAACCAGAAAAAAAAACTTTTAAAAGCTCAAGCTATATTTCAGAAATATTTTTTGAGAAATCACTATTTAACCTTTCCTCAAACACAGTATATTCTCATTATAGGTCATTAATATTGTTAACTTCAACCCTCAAGAAAGGCAGGAGGTGCATGAATGATGTTTTTTTTGGCAAACTAACTTCTGCATCCTTGTGTGGATGCCTTCAGACTCAAAATCTATGTACATTTTTTCACATCCACAGGATATATTATGATCTGCAAACAAATGTGGGCAATATTATGAAATAGTTAATGATCTGAAGACTCAAATAAGAATTATGGATCTTCAATATTTACTAGGGAATAAAATCTAGTATGTTGCTAGTGGTCATAAGAAATTGCAGATTCTTTGTCTTTTTGGTGTCTAATGTAAAGAGTCATGTCCTGTACAAAATTACAGCACAATTACTACTGAAATTGGACTCACTGGGAACTGATCCTTACATGATGCTGCACTGCTGACTGCTTTGGATAAAACAGACCCCGTCTCTTTCAAACAAAGTATTTGAACAATTAGCAAAACCATTTTACTTTGTCCCTGCTTACTCCCCCCAAGGGGGATGGTACCATGACTGCTATTTCCCAGTGTTTTGTAAGAATGAATTMATGTTTTCAGAGTACTCTAATACTAATACAGTGATGAGTGCCATAGGATATTCCATGAGGAAATCAATCATCCTGTCTTCAGATCACAATTCGAATAGCACACAAGAAATAAAGCCTAAGGCCAGCACTTAACAATGAGGGTAATTCAAAATATCAAACATCCAGCCATGCAGTTAGCAACATCCATCCATTCTCTGCACTATAAGAGGCAGTGGTCCTGTGGTAGGAGTCAGCATGCAATTATATTTTGACATTGAGATGCCAAGATGTTGTAAAAACATGCAGACAACTTCATTTTCTAGCTTCTGAACGCTTGGCTCTGCAACTTATTTTCTTTTTTAGTTAACAAATCAGCAAAGTATCCTAAAAATGAATTGCTATGAACAAAACCAAACAACTAGTTTCTTAAGTTCCTCAAACCCACATTTCTAGTATAGACAAAAGAGGCAGAAAATATATGCTCTTTTTAATTTTATACTCCATTTATGAAATCAGGAACAGCTTTGAACTGGGAGCAGCCTCTAGGATGCAACTCGAAAGTCACTGCAGTTTAGAAGAAAGACAGAATTCAGATGAGCAATTTCTTTCTCTTGCTCATCTTTTAACTTCTCTCCACTTAACCTCAGGAAAAGCAGCAGAACAAGCAGAAAACACCACACTCAAGCTACACAGATCCTTCAGATCTTTAACCATGGTACAGAAATCKTTTTCCCTGTAAAAAGCCTACCCACAGTCCACACTCTAACAAGCAGCTCTCTTAAGAGACCAAGTGATGAAGTGTTTCTCTGTCCAGGGACACTTTTACTCTGACAGGACTAATTCCAACTCCTTCCTGCTGAGGTAAAACTAAACCTCAAGCAGAACCCATCAGAACACTTCTATTCTCACAGGCCACCACACAGCCCTGCAAAGTTGAATTAACTGCACTGAAATGTTTTTTCTATGTTGGGTGTCAGGGAACTAATCTTACTGAGTTTTTTACCTGTTTCATTGACACAGCTTTACAATATYCCTGATGTTATTATTTAACAGCTCTACAAAATGTATCATGAGAACTCAGAATATATATCGATTTACATGACTGAAAAATTACTTCAAACCTTGAAGTTTATCATTAGCTTCACATTTAAATTTTGATGAATATTTTACTTACCTGAGCTTTGATAAACTTCCTGATATTCCTGTGAGTTCGGCAGCATTCAGTTAATAAACTGAGAACTGGAGTCAGACCTTCTCTATAGCTGCTTCCCTAAAATAAAACCAAATRCTAATAAAACATTTTAAGAGCAAATGTTGCTTTTCAAATTCTATGAACTAAAGTTCTATATGACAGCCAAAATATGAACTTTATATAAACAAAGAGCCAAATGTTCGTCCTCAGACACAMACAAGCAAGTAGCTTCAGATATTSAGAAGAATTTGTTCTTTATTTTGARGTGTTTCACAATCTATAAGGACATAGTTGTGCTAAGTACTGGTTAAAAGACTTATATGAAGCTTGACACGTGCACTTTTTGCTTTCAGTGAAAGAGGCTCCTTTTGTGAAAAATCCCTGCAGCCCATACCTTGTCTATTCTCTTCTCCATGAAATCCAGTAAAATCTGAATAGCTCCCATATTCATACCATTGTATTTTATATCTGTTTCCTCCTGGGACGATGGATTAATAAGAACATCCAAGCAAGAAACAGGAACATTGCTTAAGAGGTTGATTGCATTGCTGAAACAGATTTTAAAAATTCATTATTCATTTGGAAGAAAGAATTAAAAACAGAGTACAACTCACCATAAACTGTTTGTACTGCAATAAAAAAAGAGGCCCTACAACTCAAACAATGCTTTATTTTCTCCTTTTTGGGTTTTAAGAAGGTGGCCTGAGTGCTGGCTCTTGGAACAAACACGAAAAAAGGACGACAAAAAGCTCCAAAAGCAGCAGTGCAGTATTACTTCCAGCCTCACAGTATCCCACAGCTTCCAGCAGCTGATCTTGCAGGACAGCAGGGGGAACTCTCACATTGATTTGCAGCCGTCAGGTTTTTTTCCTCCTTGAAACTTAAAACATTTTACCACACATCCACATTACCACCATAAATGTGACAAATAGGACATAGAAAACATTTCCTCCTGTTCTAACAGAGCAGCATGGTGGCCATTTMTAAGGTCCTCTGAWATATTTTCACTTTTATTTAGCTTAYAGTACATATGAAATACAGAAGGCTTTTAACACATTAAAAACAGATTCAGGTTTATTTACCAAGCACTACCCTTCAGTAACTGGCAGTCTTCACATTCTACAACACACAAAGAGGAGCCATGAGGTAATTTAAATTAACCACAGGGTCCTCCCTCCTCTAAATGGAGTAAGGTGGGACTTACTTTGCAAGGGTCTCTTGTGGGGTACACAYCCCTTGAGTTTGCTATCTACCCTGTTCTCATTGTACAGACTTGTGCTTTTTCTGAATACTGGGAGGAATTATGCAGATGCTGCAAAAATKACAATTCTGTCATTATTTACTTGCTGATGTCCAACCAAACTTACAAATGGATATGTTTAGAAATAGTACAAAACTATTCAGGTTTACCCATCCAGACCTCAAAGCCACCAGTGAAGCAGTGAGTACTGAGCTTTCAAGTACTGGTGAAGTGTTCCAAAATGAAGAAAACTTTTCAAACAACTTCATTTAAGACAGTTAATAACATCTACTTAAAAGATGACCTCTTTTTCTAAGTTATTAATACAATTCTAACAAAGAATTAATAAAAGAGAAAGCAAATCATGACAATCAGACCATAGCAGGATTTCTAACAAATGTGTTGGTTCTGGTTTTGATCAGGCTGGGTGGCTGTTCCACCCTGTGCCATCTCCCTTTTGCTCTTTTAGCAATTGAAATTCAGACAACTATTATTTTTGGGAATGCTTGCTCTCTTTGTTTCGTTTCTAATTCCTGTTCAAGATAAGTCTTTTATATCATGGAAGTTAYTCCTCTCCAATAATTCAGGAACAGTCAGAAACAAACCAGACTGAAATTCAACAAATGTTTGGTGGCTTCAGGCCTTCCATCAAAAGTTCTTTTTACCRGTTTCTTATTAAACAACCAAGTTCCCAAACACCTACAAAATTAATTTTCTGGATCACTGTGTCTGAGCTATTCTTTTCAATAAATGAAGCCCGGCTTTCTGATCTTTGTCACTCCACTGACAGTTTTATTTGTGGCAGAGGAGTGTATGAAATTCTCCAGCTACCAGGAAGTCAGTGACTRTGCACAGATATGCACAATAGTGTTTGCATTCCTACTCCAGGGGGTAGAAATACTGCCTATATTACTCTCCCCTTTTGGGCTTCCTAGAGATCATTAATCACTGGGACATGACATCCACCCACTCATGCTCCCGGCCCCCTCCTGATATGCAAATTCASAAGCAAAAGCCTATTTAGAGACAGTGAATGCCTTGATTAAAACCTTGTTAGTGGGCAAAAATGACACTCACTCTAATATGGGGTACTTTAAGCTGTTCATAATCAAACATTAAGTAATGACACAACAGAACCACAATGACAATACTGGGTATGAAAGTAGTTAAGATATTTTTATGGGTAACTCCTGCTTTTTWATTAGAAGTAGTCACACTGACAATCAGTACATCATGCTCAGGGCATGTATCCAACACTCAGTGTTCACCTAAAATAAATCTTCAATTTACACATTCAGAGCACAGGCATTCAAATGATGTGCTTTACCAGGCTGTCCAAACCTTTCACTGAAGCATCTTAAGTTCTGCAGATTAACAAACTTAGGGAAGTGCAAGTGATCAGCAATCCTAAGAAATATAAAWGTATCTCCCTGATGCTTCATAAAGTTTATTCTGCATTCAACACTGTAGTTTATTTTATTTTAAACACAGTTTTTGTAATTGCCTTACTGAWAGGCTTCAAGTGGAAAGCAGAGCTGGAAGTTGTGCTCTGCTCTCACAATAAAGATTGTGTGGTCAGGGTCCAGCACGTTGGACAGCCCAAATGATGACAGAGCCCCTCYTTTTTGGCTATAGACTGCTAGCAACAGTTTACTCATTTAGTGAAGSTCTATCAGGAATTAAAGTTTTGCTTGTCCAAATACATCAGCAGACTGAAGTGAGGCCCTGTGATGCAGGCCCCAATCCCTCTGAGGATTTGCAGGACATTATTTCTGAGTGTAGCTTTTCTATTCCAGAGTTGCCTTGTGATGGGACAGACTTCGTGGAAAAGTGCATTCAGTTTTTTAGCTTTTATTACATCCTTTTAGATTTCTAAGACGGGCTCTGCAAAAAGGCTGAAAKATTTGAACCACAACAATGAAAACCAGCACGGTGCTCTTGTGGCACGTAAATCAAGATCAAACACCACATATAAAAATGCTATACTTGCATTCTTTACTCTTCAGCTAACTTAACCAGCTACAGTTTGCTAACTGAGGGACAAAGTTGTTTCCTCAGCATAACAGAAAGACTGATGCAGTGCTACACTGAGTCTGCTGGAGATGGGGGAACAACTGAAGTGACACAAGGCAGTCCATGCATCCTCATTTCTATTCTGTTTCCTCCTCTCAGAATTATGGAAAACCTTTGCTTTGATTTGTCCATAAGGTCTACGTGGGCAGCTTTGCTACAAAAAAGAACCCTTGTGACTGAAAAAAAGCAAGGACAGAAATCACACCAACACTACATCCTCTTCACAGCTGTCTACTTCTATATGCACAGCCCTTCCCGGATCTCATCTGCAAGTGTTTGCAAAAGCTAAATCCAAAAGGACCTGCATAACTTACATCCTTCTGCAATAGCACAAGATATTTGAAGAAAACAGCTTCCATCAAAAAAGATTAAAAACATTAACTCAAAATTAATAGCTTTCGTTGTTTCTCGGATTTCCACTTTAGATTTCAGGCAATTTCTATTTAGGAAAACCAACCAAACAAAAACCTTTTAACATAGATTGGTTCTGCAGTTCTACCAACCTGTGCAACTCTTCAGTTTTTTCTTCAGTAGGGCCCGTGGTTAATAAGCAGTGTCGAAGGATGGCAGCCATGTAACGAAATTGATGAGATTCATTCTATATAAATATAAATGATGAAGATATTTTTTCATTTTGAAGATTGCAAGTGAGGGTTTCAGGTCACTAGAATAATAAAAATTAAAGATGGAAAATACCTATTAGATCATAACATCCATCCCTATCAATAAAAGGACTGTACCTTAGTGTTCACTGAATGCTTAATGCTACATAATTCTCACAAGCTGACTTTGAACCAGCCCTTCTRAAAGTCACTGGGAAGGTTTTTCCAGTTAAATCAGCCTTCACTACTACAAAATACAGTTACAAGTGTTTGCTCAATTCCACACCACTATTCCTAATGTATCACCATCCTCCTTCTTGGATTTACACCAGCCACCACTTCATCCATTCAGATTATGTAAGTTCTTCATTTCATTTCTTTCATTTTCATTTCTTCTCCTCATTTAGGCCTTTTGCTGCCAGGTTCCATTCCTCCACCCAGTCTGTCTCAAATTCTCTTGTTTCTGCTCCCTTGACACYTTTCCTCCATACCATTAATAACTTCACAGCAGTTATAACTTATTTGCCCTACTTTTGCTCTCTCCAAGCAATCCCCCTTCCAGTGTCCCACCAGACAGCAGCCACACAAAAGTACACAGTAACTGCAATCATTTGACKGTGTATCATTGTCCTCACCCTTTTTCAACAACTCTTGGCACCCATTATATGTTCTGGAGTGTTTGACCTGGCACAAAGCACCCAATGCATCTTTTGTAGCATCCAAATCTGCCAASTGTACCCCACCTGCAGCTCTTGTCTGGCTTTGCTACTGTGAAACCATCTCCACTCATTAAAAACTGGGGTTTCAAATGGTACTCTCCACATTGGGATGKAGCTCCTTTAGCTTTCTACCCACATGCCTAATCTGTCTGCTCTCCTTTAACTTTCCATGTGTTATGCTGTTTGGAATCTCTTCAAATTCTGCATCTTCAGCCCACTTTATTAACAAACCTTTCACTCTTACAGACCATTAAAATTGCCACTGGAATATTCACTATGCAGAATGTCACCTAATATATCTGGCTAACAGCTAACAGGCACTAAAAAGTTCTGGAATTTAAAGGTTCTCTGCTTTCAGGAATTTCTACTAAAGAGTTTATTTAGTTCTATCTCAAAACACAAAATAAGCTTCTTCTGCCCTCGGATGTCTTAAACTCTCATTAAAAAAAGAAAAAAAAAAGTTGCATGCATGCTTTGGCTTTTCAAGGAGGAAAAGATTTCTAGAACAAAGTCTCCCTCATCCCACAGAGAGCAGCCACACAAAACCTCAGCAGATAACTCCACAACTGTGTGCCATCTCCTGCCTGCCTTCCTGCAGTCAGCTGGGCTTTATGTCTCTCCAGATTTTATACTTTTTAGGAGTAAAACAATCTTTCAGATGACAACAGCTTACCTCTCAAAAGGTGAATATGTAATACAGTTTCTTTTTCCAACTTTCCATATAGCTGTGYTACATGCTTTTTTACCTCCAAAACAATCATTTGTCTACACAAATGTCTTTGACAAAGTTAAAGATACTTTTAATAAGTGTCTAAGTCAGGAATAAAAATAGAAGAAACCCCAATTTCTTTATATTTCACTGAAACTCTCAGTATTAGCTTCACTGATCCTTCCGTCACTTAATCTTAAATTTCATGGTTTCTTATTCAGCATATCCTTCAGACATTAAAGCRAAGTATAAAATTCAGACTTTTCTCAAGTTTTACATTCCTTAAAGTCATAGTTATTGCCTTATTTGCTGTTTAGTCCAATACACTAGAGAAGAATTATTTACAAGTTTTAACCACTGCAAAATTTTGATCAGCTTTATAACACTGCATATTTACAATGTCCAATGGAAGTAAACACTGCTCTAAAGACAATATGGACTAAAAAGAAAGATTTCCTGTGTAATTCCCCTACTGTAGCACAGACTCAGCCTACTCAGCAAAAGTATCCTTGTAATTTCTGTTTATAAATTTAAGGATGCAATGCATAGGAAGCATAGTTATCTMAGGAAAAAGAAATATCGGATGTCATAATGAAAGCAGACCAAGATAAACCATATTTATAAGGCATAACAATGAAAATGTATTTCCTTCTGGTATATGATCTCATCTTAAAAGATCATGTTGAAGACCAAAGCTGGTGTTGGGAGGATAGGACAAAGATATTAAAAACAGTACCACTTTTTGTCAGAGTTATTCGTTAAAAATGTGAGTTGATGTACTTATTGTAAAACAGGTAAAAACTAGGGAGTGCTCTCAGCTCTATTACCTTATTGTTATAGTCCACAACCTCCAGAGATACAGCCATCTGACACACTTAGATTAAGAAATTTTTCCTAGCCAGTTAATTATTAGTGAACAACATCTATTTCTCTTCAGAAATCGAAGACTATTATGAAATAGTATTTTTTGCATTTTTATACTCAAAAACACTGCATTATGCAAGCCAAGCTATTCTTTGATTACACAGAAAAYGTATGGGTAAGACTTTTTTTCCAAATATTAACAGGAACAACAACTGCCTCTTGTGTATCAACCTGCTGGTTCTTGCAGGCTAAACAAAACCAACTWAAAAATTCACTTCAGCTAAGTCTTACCTTGCTGTGGACATTCCAACTGTCAAGTGTTACATTAAAGAGAGCCTTTAGTGCCTCAATGGCACAGTCTGTCTCTTGCAAAGACAGAGGAGGCCTGTCACGATCTTCTGCTGCTTTATATTCCTCTGTCCATCTTACACTCAGGGAGCTCTCCAAAGCCTGAGTCAAAACTTGCACCCCTTGCAGTTCCTGACGGAGCTGTGATCTGATATCTGTGTGCAGAAGGGACAGGAGGAACAGGAGACGCAAATCAAAGCATTTAATGTCACCAACCAGCTGCCGCTCCTGACATTTCTGCAGAAGATTGCAAAGCATGGCTGCAAGATTCAGTTCCAAACTGAGCTTCTGTGCAACTGAACTATTAAAAATTATGTTACAGAGGCATTTTAAGGCTTCGACTATCACAGGAAATTCAGATTCTGTCTCCAAAGGRTCTTCCACAGTGTCCAGCTTTGCTAGCTTCATAAGGATCTGCATGTTCCTCTTKGTGGTTACAGGCACTAAAACCTTCTTGTCCCTGGAGAGAATTCGGAGGGCCTCCAGGCAGGCAACTTGACATGAAGTTTTTGTGTCTTTTTCAAGGATGTTTAGAATTCCCTCACACAGTTTCTAGGCAAACACAACAAAGAAAAAGGGAACAGTTTTAGTGTCAAAGTATTGGTGGCAATAAGAAACTACTTTGTTAAACTTCCACATWACTTCTGAGTTTTTATCTGACTTGAGAAACTAGGTATTCCATATTAGCTCTTCAAAATATGAACTGTTACAAAAGGCAGCAAAACTGCTGCTTTATCAACACAGATTGTTCCTGATGTCCAAACAGTTCATGGATTCTTTATACCAACAGGACTGCAGGGGTAAACATTAATCATATAAATGCAGCATGAGAGAATACAACACCCCAATAATCTGCAGTTAAGAACTGTAACATCTGAATTAGAGAAGTATTACCTTTTATAAGACAGAAATAAACAATCAATCAATCAAAGGGGAGAAAAGACAGGCCAGAAGAGATTGCTTGATGTGAGAGGATTCCATCAGGTTTTAATGCCTAAGGTCAAGACAACACCATACTCCTGGGTACCAGAGTCAGAAATAGAGTTACAAAGAAGTTCCCAAAACAATACAAACTGCACTGTACCTCCTAGGACACACTTCCTCCATGCTTCTCAGCTCCCCAGCTTGGTGTCTTGACCATCAAAATGAATAAATTACCAAAGAAGCCAGAGCAGCAACTGAGTTGAATAGCCCTGGTGGAGAAGTCTGCTTAGGACCCAAAATTCATGCTGCGATTTCAGGCAGTGTTAGTAAAGAAAGTGATTACAAAAAGCGTAGGAATATTAGTAAACTATCAAATAGTTMTTGGGGAGTGGTCTCTGGAATTCCACTTTTCACCATCACAACCACAATGAAAAGGTGGAAAGCACATGACCCTGACCAAAGTTCAAAACAAAGACTCCACTTGGGACATCTAAGCCTATTTTATTACTGTGATGACTTACAGTCAGAGCCAAAATAAGGAAATCAACAAAACCAAGAATGAACATTAAGTCTAAAGCAAATCTAGAACAGACTGTCCAGAAGAACAATAGAGAAAACAACACAAGTCTTCAACTTGTTTTAACTTCAACAATGTTAAAAGAAAATTTGTAAACAAAGTCAGACAGTAGGAACACACAATATGATTTCTAATATGCTTGTCCTGGGGTTAAGCCCACCCAAAAGCACCACCCAGACAACCAAGACCTTGAATGAATCTCCACAGCCCTGACTAGACTAATCCAGTAAGATTTTGAAAACAAGGAATGATCTCCACCTTTTATCACATAGGCAGCAYGAGAAATCTTCATCAGAATATTAGAGACACTACAACACTATAAACCCACATCTGACTCCCTGTATAGGCTTATAAATACTTACAGGAGCTGGAAGAAGATACTCAAGTACAGCATTCTCTGATTTCTTCAATATTAACCTAATGCTGCTCACACGAATCTGCACAATTCCCTGACTTCAGTGTGGTAKGCTAGACCTGCACTAAATGTTTCTGAATGTGGCATCTTTGAAGTGTTTTCAAAAATGCCTAGGAAACAAAAAATTACCAGTTTAGATTCAAATTACCTACTCACAGCTCAACTTCTTAGAAGAGTTCACTTTCTGTTGCTAAGAGTTTTCCACACAATTAACTGTGCTTTGCAAGCTGAAGTGTGGAGTCTGTTTGGTTTTGAGGAATAACACAGAACTGAATGGATGGTTCACAGAGCCTCAAAAAAAATGCCAGTTCATTCTGTGTTTAAGCACTTGTCTGTTAGACTTAGCAGTTATTGTCTTTCTTGCTAGGAAGTTYCCTAGCTGTTACAAGGTGGTCTGTAACAATTTATACAAGTTTTGAACACTCATTTGATTACAAAGAGACCAAGCCTCTCAAATTCTGACTGATTTTTAAATTATTTTTCCCATAAATTCTTTTTTACTCACCTACTGCTAAGGAACTGTCACTGTAAAATGTCAAAAGCACTGCAGGAAGGATCCCAAAGGGCACCAAATTCCTGCTGACTTGCTGTGACACATGAAGTCTAACCTTCCCTCCATACATGCAATGTAATTAAAAAAATATAAAATCATCTCTTGACTTCAAATCTCAGTGACATGCAGCAGAGTCTTAACTCTGAATAGTTGCATTAAAGATGGATATTAAATAGAACTTTTTTTTTTTTTTGAGATTTAGCAACCTGCTTACAACTTAACTGCTGACAAAGTTCTCTGGAGTCAGACCCAGTGAGTCATCAAGAGTGATTTTAGAGGAATAAAAAATCAGTTAGGATATCTGTGACAGCAAACCACTGCTGGCTGATCCCAAGTGCCAACAGCAGCTCAGGAAAAGCCAGAGTATGTGATTWTAATTGCAGAGCTATCCATGGAAAGTTCTGAAGATTCACCCTATTAGGAAATTGCCTTGGAGACATCTAAAACCAAATGCCATACAGTACATTTTCACATTTTCTGTTTAGGCCTTGATGGCACAAGGGAAATGATGCACAGAGAGAAGAGAAACAGGAAGARATGTGACCACAAAAAGATTATTATGCTTTTCATTTTCTTTAGTCAGTGCTCTTTCCACCACYCTGCAAGCCATTAGCATGGCATAAACCAAGGGGCACAGATTTCATTTATTTGGCTGGAAATGAAAGTGAAAATTCAGACAGGAAGGTACCTCTCCCTTCCACAACATGTACAAYGATTGTTCTAGTTTTGGGGGCTTTATTGCTACCCTTAAAGTCACCACAAGACTGTAACATTTCCTTTGTTTGGGRTTCCATCCTTTCAACACCCAGCTAACATTTTTACTTTCACCAGTCATGCTACACAAGAAGTGTGTTTCGTATACTTTTTCACAAACTCAAGTTTCTAATTCAAACTTTTTTTTTATTGTAAAATCCATTCATTTCCCTGAAATTCAAGATTTCTCACTTTTTGTGCTAATAGCAAGATTAATAGAGCAAAAAACACCATTCCTRTCTATGCTGTAGTGTTAAACTTTGTGCTAAAACAAGGAAGGCCAGTAAAACCCATTTGCCATCTTATTTTGACAAATAAAACTGTTAACTCATTTTGATCATTTATCTATACAGCATGAAGTCTTAAGGCTAAGAAGCAACACAGCCCAGTAGAAAAAGACCCCCCATGAGACACAAGAGACCTGTGTTTTCTCCCTTGCTCAGTAACAGACCTGCTGTGCTGCTCTGGGCCAAAAGGTGTAATTTTTTTACTTCCATTATCTTCCACCACCTCTGTTCACAGGATAATTAGGCTGGTGGGAGGGGAGAGGATGGGAAGGAAAGGAAAGGGAAAGGGAAAGGGAACTAAACTCTTTAGTTTCTGCGTTTTAGATTTCAGAACTGAGCATCCAAGGCTAAGCTTTCCAGTGAGAAAGTAAGCCCAAGAATATTTGAAACGTTAGCTAAAACTTCCATTTTCTCTGGATGCCAAGACAACATTTACATAATAYGGATCATCAAGTGTGCTGAATATCAGGACAATCAGAAAACCTCCCCTGAGAAGGCCATGGCAAATTTTTGTCTTTGTGGACAKATGTGGGTAGGGAAGGGAGGTGTATTCTTGCATTCCTCCAGGGTTCAGCCTGCTTCACTTCTGCACTTCACTGCTCAGCCTCYAATAACTGTGGGAGGTTGGCTGTTGGGCAGGAGCCTGCCAGCTCTGACATGGCACAGCTCCAAGCTGAATGTATAAACATGTGAGAGCATGACAGCTCTGCAGGTGAGGTGAGGAGCACACTAAGCAATTCCTGTTGCCACAACTGGTGCAATAAACACCTTCAYAGAAAGGTGAAATCCTGTGTAGTTGCACTCACAGCAGCCCTCCTTGCTCACCTCACTGGAAGGGAGAGGGAGAACCCTTTTACCCTCTGTAATCCTGTGGTGAAAGAAGGGTGTTTCACTGGCTTGTCATAAACATTAAGAGGTTTCAATAAAAACTGAAAAATGCTGCATGGGAATGGGCAGAACCAGAGTGAAATTAGAACAAATGTTAGTATTAATAAATATACTTAGTGCCTTTTTCCTCTTACAGACTCGCACACCTTTGAGGGATTTGGTGAAGTCAGACCTATAACAACTAAGACACCACACAGTGTGTCCACAGGAGAACTTGAGCTTTATGTTTTTACAGGACACCCGCTAAAAGGCTTTAAAAGCTTGCCACAAATTTACTAGGGAAAGAAAAACTGTGCCTTGGTGGCTGCAGGAACCTTCAGACCTCCCTGAAGCATCAACAGCACTAAGAATGAGGTTCTTCTAAGATTTAGAGTGCGACAGCATCTTGCTCCATAAACATACTTCACTCCTTCCATCCTTCCAGAGCTGAAATATGRTACTGTCCACAGACTGACAGAATCTCCCCACATCATGAATTTAATGGGTAGAGAAAAGCCCAMAATACATTTGATATGATTTACCATCAGCTACTTCAACACCTCAAAAACACTCAGCAATGCAAGGGGAAAAGATAGTTTTTTGTGATTTTCTCCCCATTGAATTTTAGATCCATCATGTTCAAATTGAACCTGAACAATAATTCAAGAAAAGTGGTCTCATTCTAAAGATCTCTATTAGAGACCCAACACAGTAGGGTGGACCTAATACAGCAGAAAGCAGATGTTATTACAAATACTACAAAAGTTGAAGCTGACAGAAGAGGGAAGAGGTCAACCATTTCAGGTAACAATATGGCTTGTTAGACATATTCYTACATTTGTCTACTGTTTCCCTTTTACYCCCTTCCYCTCACTAATTCAGTGTCTCCATCCAATTTTAAAAGCCTTACTTGCTATCTCAGACAGATTTGTYTGTTATATCACAGCAAATGGTGCTGTAGCAACTTCCAGCTGTGGAATGCTCTGACCACCCAGGCAATCAGTGCTGACAGACATTTCCAGGGCTCAAAGGATACTGTAATTTTCTTACCATTTTAAGTCTGTAAACAGCACAAACGTGTAGTTTGTGAAGCAGTAAGAATAAATAATGGAGASCAAAGCTATTAAATAATGATAAAGTGGTCCAAAAACCCTTTTCCTTTTTGTATTAGAATATGTGAGCTTGAGCTGAAGCACCTGCTGTGCCACAGAGAGGGAGACACTATACCTGACACCTCTCTCCAAGGTGATTGCCTGATTAAGTTAATATATACTAATTTTCTGGAGTGGATTCCAGAACAGACYTAAAGAATCTACTGTTTGTCTCAACCATGCCACGGTGCTGTGAAGTSCTGCAGGTCTGAAAACTCAACTTTTCCCAGCAAAACACTGTCAACAACTTCTTGACTGCTTGAGACAAGTATTTTATATTTCTAAGAGTTCATTAAGTTCCTCAGAAAAAAAACCCACTGCCTTAATTTCAGCTGCTATTTCAGAACATATTTACTTCTGGCTGGCACTTTCTATACTGTTTACACATAGAAACTAAAAACAGGCTTCCACAAATTCCTATTTTTTATTTGTTCATAATAAGTTAAAAAAGGACTGGCACTGACTTGATGTGAGTGGATCTTGGAGTACCACACAGATTTATATCCATAACAGCCAGCAGTGCAGAAAGATACATCATTACACAAACAACCAGGACAAGTACAAGGACAGTTCATGTTACAATCTTGTGCTTTTTATCACCCTGTGATGTATTCCAGTCCTGTGGCTATGTCCAGATAGACAAGCTTGATAGCATTACCTCTCTTCCTGCCTTCTAGAGGACACAACCTACTTTCTTCCTGGAATTCAGTATCACAAACTCACTGCTGATTTAGTTAGTTTATAGCTCAGTTTACAGCCTAAAGCATCATGTTTTGATAGCCTTATCACTGCAGAACAATCTATTCTGTTAAATTTACCCAGATTCTAGTCAAGCCATAGTTYTGCCTTTTCTATCTTTTGTATTTTCAGCATGTCATTGGCACACATGGTTATCCCCTTCCTAACAGTATCCTACTACAAAAGCCTAAAGCATAGCTGCMCCTACATTACAACACAATCCCACTACTGACACAACCTTGCTGTAATTCTAAAGCCCTGGCTGAAGCTTTAGGTGATGCAGAAAGAACAAGCATTGTTGATCTTTTAACTGCACTCTTGCATAAATATAAATGACTTACAACAAAGTCTGAGGCTTGCTGGAGTACACAAGTACAAGCAAATTTTTTCCTAGGCAATGAAAAAAGCCAATATGCAGCAAGGGACTGGTAAAAAGCATGTCCTGCATTCATCAGGTTATAAGGCAAAGTCTTCAACAGCACTGGAAACCAGTGACAAAACCATAAAGTCCTACTTTAGTTTCAATTTAAAGCATTTTTATTTTTTACCTTAACTGAAGGATGAAAGGAGAATGCTCAATGCTTTGCAGATAGCAAGGATATAGAGTGTATGTAGTTGAACAGCTGTTAAAAAAAAAAAAAAACCAAACTCACCCCAAAAAAAACCCAAACCAAACTACCCACAGAAAAAAAATCCTTATACTGTATACCTCACATGCACCAAACTCATTGTTTTCATTTGGCTTTTGCCAATTTGGCTTCTGCTTTTTTCCTTTCTTATATTCTATAGCTGGCAATCAAATTTTCACACTAGACATTTGCTCATTGACAGATTAAAAAGGGATGGTGAGSGAAGAGAGGCAAGAACACCACATCAAGGTGCCAGCTGAGTTCTAGAGATCAGAAAGGACACACACAGTCCATCCCCACATCACAGTGTCAGCTTTGAGTAAAGCCATGGATAAAGCAAAGCTAAGAGGCCTTCGAGKCCTCTGTGGAATAAAGAATTTTAACTGAAGATTACAGTACACAAAACTGATGGGTTTGCAAATGCAAAGGACTGAGAGACTTATCATCCCACCCACTTGTACCAGAAAAAAACGTAATACCTTAAAATATTTAGCTTTTGCATAAAATCATGGAATGAAACTATGTGCTCCCAATTTCAGACAAACTATGTTTGCAGGAACCTTGCAATTCTGATTTCAAGCTTTGAGTTTATTCCAGAAATAGCAGAAACATACAGCCTCATTCGCTAATGACCATTTTCTGAATAAATACRTAAATCATCCCCAATATACCCAACAGAAAGGAAGGGGCTTGTTATTACATATTGCACCCTAAAAATAACAACAGGAAAAAATAAAAAGTTCCATGTCCAAGCTTTAAATGGGAGGCTGTGGAGGCATCCCAAGGGATGTGTAAAGCCCTGCCACACTTGTACAGCTCAATACACATTTCCCCTCTTTGACACCTGACATGCATGTACCACATCTCACTATTACAGCMACCTTTGGAATAACAGCCTTCTGTAACCCTGTCTTCCTTACAGCTTAACAGCTTTCTTCTGTTCTTATCCTTTCATCTTAATCTCTAGTATTCTGTAAGCATCTCACAGAGACAAGAAATACATCTGTCATATTGCTGCCTGCTGAGAAGATAGAAGATGGAAAAATCTATTGCAAAATTTTATCTCAGTAGATACAGAAGAGTATCTTTGCCCTTACTCCACCTCATCTCAAATCTGTGCCCAGCAAAATTATTTATGGGCTTTTCTGTAACTACTYCCATTCAAGGCTGGGGGCTTTGCTAGGCGAGTTTGCTTCTCTCTTTTTTAAAAAAAGGGAATGTGTARTTGTCATGTCTCTCACACTGAAGAAGCAAAAATTAAAATATAACTTTATACTCAGTGTTTTCACCATTTCACAATGGCAGCCAAGAGACTGCTTTTACTGTGTTATACTCCTGCATKGAGGTATGCAGCTCAATAGCCTATTTTACTCACCTTTCTTTTGTCTTCATCTGCAGGATCAAATCTGAAAGTGGCCCGATTCTGTAAGTAAAGAAGAGTTTGTGTTTGTTACATGCACAGCAGCTGCTAAGTATGTAATAACTGCAAAACTACCAAAAACTTCAGGAGTCTGGTTAAACCCAGCCTCAGATAAYGAGGCCATAACCATGTCAACTCGAGTCTTTTTCCCATCCTCCCCAACAGCAAGAGAAACCTCTGWGACTCCAAGAGTTTTACTGTTAACTACTGGTGCAGAGCGAGCCTTGATCTGTGGGATGTGCTTCTAGGTGAGTCAACACCTCACACATGGCACCTGACAGTGAAAAATGTCAGCTACAGCCTTGTGGTTTGCAMATACCTCATTACTCTGCTTCTTCCYCAAGCAGACYTTGCTTACAAGCTTTTGCCTGCTCTGCCTGTCCCAAACCAGAACCATCACAGCATCATCTTGCCCAGAAAACAAGCAGAACAAATAAAATAAGCCTTSCTACTATTCTGGCAATTTCCAAAACACCTTACCAAGGTATGTGTTTTTTTGGTACTGTTAAACACAAGAAAGACATGGTCTAACAGTAAGTCCTTAGTTCTCATTAAACACTTCAAACAGCAATTGAATCTAGTTCTATGTTATATCCTGAAGAWTGCTATTAGTGGAATATTTGTCATACAGCAGAAGTTATTATGACAGTCAGAGAAAACAGCACTAATACCAGATCTCTTAACATTTTAAAACTTCCAATCTAAATGATCAAGCATGATGAACAGCTTCAAAAAAAAAACCAAAAAACAACCAAAACCCCCTTGATTCCTACTTCTAATATGCAACTTGTTACATCATGCAAGTGACTGGAAAACAAAAGTGACCTTCCACAGCACATTCATGGGCCTCTTACCTTTCAGGACCCAAGCTCACAATGACACAGAAAGGCCTCGGACATCTACCCTACCACTATTAAAAGTTTCCCATCCCACTCCAAAAGATTTAACTTTTAACTCCAAGACTTCATTCAAATACTTGAAATGTCAGAACAGAAGCTGCATGAACTCTCTGTCCTTGAGACTTTAACTCAAGCCTAAATAATTCWTCTGGGAAAGCTGCTGAGAAGGTATAACATCCAGTACAGCAAAATTAAGAAAGTATGCTTGTGCATGCTTTTTGACTCAGCACACTTAACACAGGGTCATTTTGAAGRGTAAGGATGGACATAAAAGGTTTTCTCAGTTCTTCCTCTATACCTCAGAGGTCAGTGAGATAAAATAGATGTGTCTCATGAACTCCTGATCTACTGCTCTTTCAGAGAAAGTGCCCTGCAGCTGCATCAATCCTGCATATCTTTGAATTTCATATGCACAAAGGCAGCCTATGCCAAGATTGTTGCTCAAGGTTCTTTTACAAACCCAAGTTTGAGTGAAGACATCAGTTATTGCCATTGTGAGATGTAAAACATATTGCACTCAAGACAGCAAATTWCAAGACACCTCTTGGAGGCTGAAGAATACCCACAACAATCCATATTCATTTGGCTTCTCCCCTAATCACAAAGCTGTGAAATTTTAACTAAAATTCTGAATGTTYGTTCCTGTAACAGATTCCTAAATTTTGCTCAATAGTTAGTTCAAGACGACTGCATTTAAATTACATCCAAAGCCAAACTCTGAGTCAGTGTACCAGTCACACAAGCACCTGTACAAGGGACAGACACCTGACAAGTTGAGATGCAATCTTTCAAAATTGACTATACTGSTCTACTAAAATATAGGTGTCAAAATACCCCTTTCAGAAGCGGGGGGGAATATAAAATTCAACATCTATCTTCATTCTGATTTTCAATTCCCTACATTAGCAGGAAACMCCTTCACTTCTTGACTGAGCATACACAGACTGCAACAGCAGCAGACAGTACACTTTCATATCTGTCAGCATTAATAGCTCACCATGCTCTAAGCTGTCTTCCCGCTTCGCTTGGGCAGAGAAATGGGAAAATGAAGCGAGGTTTGTCAGCCCTTTTTACACACACGGTCACTGTCCAGGCGGTGGAAAGGCCTCCCTATTCCCGGTGACAAAGGCTGCACACAAAGGGCAGCACCTCAGGCAGGTGGGCAGGTACCCAAGAGACCTGAGCGTTATTCTGTTCAGCCTCTGCCCAACGATATATGTAGGTTAAAAGACTTATGAGGCAAATGTACGCGACCAAACAGCTCCTTTGATAACCCACACAACCCACTGAGCGCGGACAACACACGACCGAGGGTGCCCGGGGCCGAGCCTGGCAATGAGCTCTGTGCTGCCTTGCAAGCCTGCTTTCCTCGCAATGAGCTCTGTGCTGCCTTGCAAGCCTGCTTTCCTCGCA